>NC_056747.1:430085612-430192946 GCF_019279795.1 Protopterus annectens | reverse complement strand
CCTTTTTAAAGTAATTTTTTTTTTTGGTTTTTTGTTATACTAGTGATTATACAACTTTAGCTCATTAATGACAACAGATTTAATCAAACTGGGGTTTCAATCACTCCTGTAACACTAAATGTGCATGTGTTACCTTGTCGTATACCACCTGATAGTGCTTTAAAGGCATACACACAGACTTATTTTGTTGTAACGTAATTCCAGTGATAAATCTGCAGTTTTAAATGCAATGATTAACCCCACTAAATTTAAGAAAATTACTTCAGCTGATCAAGGAATGAAAATACCTGCTTTTCTTGTTCAGATGAAATATCTTCTCATGCATAATTTTCTTTCTGACTCGGAGCTCTAGACAGTTGTGATACTGCCTACCAGGAATGTCACACCTAACTAATTAACTACCTGTAGGTATTAATCAGTTAAGTGAAACTGTTTTAAGTATGTAGTAGTTTATTATAAACATACTATTGTGAATAATTAAATATAAAAAGTTTGCACATCTCATTTTTAAATAAAATTAATCATGCAAAACATTAATTATATTTATACAACTTAAATGCTAGATTTTATTTATTACAGTATATGCATTTCCTCTCTTTCTAATTATGTCAGGAAAAAGCTAAATAAATTAAATATTGTTGCTATAGCTTTATTTGTAGCATTCATTAACTTACCTTTTGTTTTTTTTTTTTAACTGTGAAAAAATAACTTACACTGAACAGACGAGGCAAAACACTTCAAGTACACAGTTTAAAATATTTTCTCACAGTTAAATTTACCGCGACTCAAAGTTGTATATAATTGTTGCCCAGCTGACAAGCAAACATCATTCTGGCAACTTATTAACAAAGTACTGGCAGGTGAATTAGCCCAGATGAGGAAACGTGAAAATAAGAATCACAAAGAAAATGATTTTGGCAGCAACACCAGCAACTGAAAGACATATTTATGTGCTACTGCTTCCACCCCTATTGTTAACCCATTTGGTTTATAGATTTAAGCTACTGAGTTGCATGTCCATTCTTACCCTGCCAGTACTATTTCTAGTGCAGTACCTCCTATCCCCAACGAGGGCCATTCTGGTCAATCATGGAGTAAATTTGGAGATAACCATTCAGTCATCTAGTTTACATTTAAAGAAAGATAGTGAGTCGCACTGTTTGATATACAGGGGTTACATACTCCCTCTACTGCATTTTATTTGTTGGTGAAGATCTGGGTCTCTGGTTCTAGTATCAGCTGGGCTATATGACATTTTAAGAATAGGAGGTCTTGGGACAACTTGGTCTCTAATGGCAGGGTAAGCAATACACATCTTCCCTCAAACATCTGTAAGACACGGAATAAAGGGATAGAGCTTCAGGCCTTTCTTGGTAGTCAGGGAATGTAGATTTTTTTGGTTATAAACCTTTTGATTTTTCTAAATGTTTGATACGTTTAACAAAATACATCCCAAGGGGGGCATTTTACTTCATAACGGGTCTGTTCACTGCTGAACATAAGGGACTAATTACCAATTTAGACCTTGATGATATTCTTTTGGCAGTTAGCTGGGCTAAACAAAGGGATGTCCCAATCACCGGTGATAGTATGAGTGTTATCTTTATTTAAATGGGTTTCTACAGTTTTCTGTTTGTGTTTTACTGCTTGTTAACATACATTTGTATTTATGGTGTGTTTAACTTTAGTGTATTATATTTTTTAAATTTAACTTTTATAGGTTCATAGCAAAGTACTAGACTTGCAGCCCTTGCAGGCCATTTTAAGCCTAGCCAATTTTCCTTTTTTTGCTCAAAATAGCCAATCCCATTTGGTTGTAGTCACCATACCCATCCCATGGTTAATTAGACATTACCACTAATGAGGATAACTGGGATCATACCATAGATACTTTGAACCCATTTTGCCTCTGTCCATTAGTAGTAAAGGGGGGCAGTCCTGTGATAAATTTTATGTTTCCCATCCATAGATCTAAGCTGCGCTTGAACATGGACAGGGATGGGCTTTGTTTTATGATGAGAAGTCCGCTCCATAGCATAGTGATCCAGCGAAATATAACTGTCCACCCAAACCATTCTGTTGATGTTGCAGAAGAGGTGTAAATCCCTAGACTGAGTTTTTATGATGCCATTTGACTTTATGTGCAACAAATCAATCAGTAATGGGTCAGTGGCTGCCTTGTAGGGCAGACACTGATCCCCTCTTAGTAGTCGACAGGATACTGAATATAGTGACAGGGCTTCAAGTCAGTACATGTAGGACATGTTGCTTAGGCTTTGTCTTCTTTTACAATGGTATTTCTGTGGGCATTCCAGTTGTTGCATGTGTCTGGACAGATGCATCCCAAACAGGGGCATTATATTCAATGACTGGCCTAATGAGGGCCAAGTAAAGGGGGCAATGACATCCCTATATTTAAACACAACCTCTGTTTATCAGGTGTAATATATAGAAGGACTTTTTTAAAACAATAGACCATGTTGGTCAAAAGTTAGGTCAATATCCACATAAGTTCCCAAATCCCAAACAACTGGGTCAACTCTTAGGGGTGCATTGTCAACACAGTAATACTCTGGGGTAGATGACTTGCCAAAGGACAAAATAATTCATTGTTTGACATTTAGTTTCAAACCATGATTTTGACATCAGTTATTTATGAGACCAAACAAATTTTAAATTACTATGACTTGTCTTCTATAGCTATAGGGTCTTTCAGCTTTTTTATGCATGTGTGAGTTTATATATTTATATCTAAGTAAACACAATGCCTGAAGAAAGCCAGGGATGACATACATGTCATAGGGAGTGACTCTAGCATAAAAAGATAAACAATCTGGAATTTTCTGATACACCTATGCTGAACTGTGCACCTTCAATATAAAGAGTTGCGAAAGAAGCCAAAATAATGGCATGGTGTTGAGAGGTAGTTATGAATTCAAGAGACAAATAGTTATTATACAGATTACTGGCAAGATTGCATCTGCAATATTGAGTAGTTTTTCATGTTTAAAGAATGATGCTAGTTAGTAGAACACAGAAATAAATGGTATGGGGTACCAAGGATGACTTGCAAATAAAAATCTGAATGTAACCATATCCAAACCACTAGAGATGAGGGAAAAAGAGGGTAATTGTTTATTTCCCTGAATCACTGAAGAGCTGGTAATCAAGATAAAGTAGGAAGTGGGAACAGCAATAAAGGGGATGGAAACACCATTCGTGGGGAACTGCAAGGGACTGATTTAAGATTCAATTAAGGAAATTGGAAAGCAGCTGGACAACAAGATCGCCTTTTATCAGCAAAGCCAAGACTAGGGAAATATTTTCAGACAGTGGGTTCTCTACAGAAATCTGATGAGGTTGTCAGGGTGGGAAGACAAAAGACAACTACTGTTTAATGCAAAAGTACAACCTAATTAACTTTGTAAGGAGATCTATGAACATTTCTCCCTTAAAACCATATAAACATGGGAATGTAAATACAATAACAAATAAGCAACTTCAGCACTCAGTCATATTCACAATAGTAATGGCAATTTTTCATCTGCTGCCAACCACAATTTTATACCGAGCAATAAATTATTTTTTGTTAATGAAATTAAAAATGCAGATTTTAGCTGGAATGCGTGGCACAGAAGGATGAAGCCCTGTTTATGAGCCAGACCAATCCAAGATCAATTAATGACTTGGACATTGGAGGATCTCAGCAAAGGATAAAACTAACCTGATAACATCAAGTGAATGATCATCTTGAAAGGGTAGGAGGTGGTCCAATCTGCTGCAGTGCTGATATCTACTTGAGACAGTGAGGTATGGCACACAGCACCATGGGACATGAAAGGGCTTTGCTCTGACAAGCTGTAGCCATGTGGCAGCCTTCATAGGCTGTGAGCAGCAAAGCACCAGCCTTCATGAAAGGACATAGCAAGCCTTCATGCCAGCTACTGGGGAAATAGACAAGAATAAACAGAAATATAGAAAGAAATTGCTGTCTGAGGAGACTTTTGAAGGGGCCGAGGACAAGAGGAGAGCAGAAGGTACTGGAGATAAGGGAAGTATGCCATATTTTTTTAAAAAAACTTCACTGTAGCAAGAAGAGAGAAATAGAAATAGACAGACATGTTTAAATGACCAACTTCAAAGAAGTGGAAGATAGCACAATGGTAAAGACAAGAAGACTGGTAAAATTAAAGGGCAATTCTACAAAAGAATGGGTAGAAGAAAAGAAAAACGTGCAAGAGTCCTGCCAGAAGATGTCAAGTAAAGTTGGCAGGGCTATATGGAAATATAGACGAAGAGATCCCAGTATTACTGATGCATACTATGGTATGTTCTCTGATCAACAGCCAGACATCCATCCTGGATACTGAAGTTAAATGAACACTAGGAAACTTTGACAATAAGGCTACAGGAAGGGATGGCATTTCAGCTGATCCTGTCCAGTGGATTGGAAAAGATCAATATTCCAGTCCCAAAAATGGTCAAGTGCTCAACTTATAAAGTAATTGCACTTGTTTCACATACTAGTGAAGTAATACTCCAGACCTTGCAAGCTAGATTCCAGCAAAAACATGGACCAAGAACTGGCATATATAAAAGATGGTTTCTGAAGAAGCACATGCAACTACTGACAGACAGACAACAGCTAAGGGATAACCAAAGAAGCAAGGGAGCTTCAGAAAAGCATTTTCTTTGGCTTCATGAATTACTCCAAAGCCTTAATGACATGGACCATAAGCTGTAGCAAGTTCACAGTGATATGTGGATACTGGGTCACCTTACTTACCTCATGAAGAATCTGTATTCAGAAAAAAGGAGCAGAAGCTAGAACCAAATAGTTAATAACTGGCTAATTCAAGATCGGGAAAGTATGAAAAGGTCCTACTCGCTTAACATACATACTGAATATATTATACAGAATGCTGGGATAGACGTATCAGATGCTGCAGTTAAAACTGCTGGGAGAAATATTAATGACCTTAGACATGCAGATGAATCCTCTCTGCTGTATGAATGTGAGGAAAGGTTGAACAGTCTACTGATGAAGATGAAAGTGGAAATCACAAGAGCAGGTTTTCTGCTCCACATCAAAAATGAAATGATGTCATCTACCTCTACAAAATTTTTGCAAACAAATAGGAAAGAAGTGGTCATAGTGGCATACCTTACTCAAGCCTAAAACACCATTTTTGTACATTTCTACTTCACACTTTCTGGGATATTTAAGTGACTTACCAGCTAATAAAAATAAGTATTAAAAAGGTCAATGAATTAACAAAATTACATTAAGATTGCTAGTTTAGGATGTCCTGCAGTGGAGAAATTAATCTTTGCCACCTATTTGTATTTTCATATTTATCTTCACATTTTTATAACTGATATCTATTGTATGGCATGCAACACCAATGTAAAAGTCAGGATAATTCACTGAAAATGCTTGCTGATATCTCATTACACTAGAAATATTACTAGTTAGTTATAATGAAAATGAGCAATATTTCCATAGATACCTAATATTTCAAAAACCAAGTGACAAACTGCTGCATGACATTAGATGAAACCTTATATGTCATTGAAGAAAACTAATATTTGCACTTTAGGTTGCACATGTAGAGAGGTATCCTTTATTATTTCTATTGCTAATTATACAATTAAACATGTTTTTGCATTTCTGTAAATATCTCAATAAATATGTACTTATAGAAGAATGTCTTGTCATGTGAAAGCTTATGTCTGATTAACAAAGATGTTCTAACAATATACATCTAGGTTGCATAGTTTTAAAGATATGAATATTTGTGAAAGTTTAGGAAAAACATAACTGGGTTCGTGTGCAGTATGATATATTACAATATTTATGGAAAAAGTGCATGTATGCAATGACCATCACTGTAAAGAATACCGCTTAATGATAACATTGCTATCTGTACAATTTGAATATTTTTTATTGTTCACAAAATATTTACATTTGCTTATTTTATGCTTTAAGTTTATTTTTCAGAAAATGCTCTGGAGTGGAATGTGTGCAGGCAGCTAGAGGTGTGCTATTCCACACCACATAGATGTTGAGATTTTATATTCCTGGGCTCAAAGATCTCTGCAGATGGCGAAAGCAGGCATGAAATTAAAAGATGCCTAAGGCTACAAAAGAAAGCTATGACAAATCTGGATGATTAAGGAGCAAATCACCACACAAAGGCCTGTGCAGCTGAAGCTGTGGCTCTCCCAGTAATAACTTGCAGCTGTGCCAGACTACTGTAAGCAAGGCTGTGAAGCCAGAAGATCAAACCTTTCAAATATGGAGTTGAAGAAACCATATCAGAATTCTGTAGAATGCAAGATCAAATTAGTCCATGCTTAAGGGAATAATCCCATTTTTTACTGGAAGATCGTATAGGAAAACAAATTCAAATATAAAGACAGGATTCACTATGGAATACACTGATGTAGGGAAAAATGGATGGCAATAGAAAAAGGGGAGGCAGAGAGATTGAGATGCATCAATATCATTACAGTCCATGTAAAAGTACCTCCTCCCATCATTTCAAAAGCTACCATTTAATCAGTCACCTCCGTCTTCCCTTACCTTCCATATCCATTTTCTTAAACTGCAAAACAATAATGGTTTCCTTGTTATTGATGTACCAGATCATACTGGCTTCATGCCTTTTCTCATCAAGTGAGAGGAGAAATAATCAAGACAGTGCAGTGGTATAAAGGTATATAGTCCTGACTATATCCAAGTTCACCCAGGTTCAACTAGAGATTCAGGCTTCTTAGGAGCTGCCAAGGGAACATGCACAAGGTCTGCTGGGGAGGTCATGCACACAAGGTGTTAACATTTGATATCCAATGGATGGTTGGGACAACTGGTGCAGCACTGGCTACAAGGTGACAGAGCACTGGATGAGTTGCCTGAAGCATGGGTGACAATTTAAGAATATACTCCTTACCAGCATATATGACACTTCCCCCAGATGCCTCAGCCTTCTCATGGGCTCTAAAACATGGATTACAGAAAATTTGGGGAAGGCCTATCTGGTTTAGTAGACCTAGTGAACAAAGAAGCTCTCAGGTTGTTTGATGGTTAGTTGCAAGCATAGAAAAAAAATTAACATGTAAAGCCATGGAAAGCCTGGTACGTAGCTTCATAAACTGACATAGTAAGCATCTTGTAGAACAAACCAAGCAAAACAGGAATGCAGGATAAAATTTATTCCGGTACCTCGGCCCCAACAGCCTTCAAAGGAATAACATATAAACTTCCAAAAGCAGTATATATACTAATACTACCAATTAGACATAATTACATATCATTGAAAATGATTAAGGCAACATCCAGTTTTAAAGGGACAAAACACAATTCATACTATTCCTATAAACTTTATGACAATAGAATGCCTATCAAAATATCTTATAATAATAGTTAAACATTTATATTAACTTCTAAGTTAAGCCCTCGAGGTTTTAATGTTCCATATTTTAAAATAAATCTACTTTCTAAATTAAGTAGACTTTTTAAGTAATTACCTCCAAAACTGGATGTTGCCTTAATCATTTTCAATGATATGTAATTATGTCTAATTGGTAGTATTAGTATATATACTGCTTTTGGAAGTTTATATGTTATTCCTTTGAAGGCTGTTGGGGCCGAGGTACCGGAATAAATTTTATCCTGCATTCCTGTTTTGCTTGGTTTGTTCTACAACTTGTGCTTTGAATTGCTGTTGGTCTTCATAGTAAGCATCTTGTAAGACTTGATCAGCAGTTTAGCTTTGTAAAGGGTAGATCTTGTCTAGTAAATTTCTTCAAAAAGATTGCAAAACCTGTGGATAGTGGCCATAAACTATATGGGATGTATCTTGATCTGGCCAAGTCCTTAGACAAATTACCCCATGCTTCCATCATACAAATGCTAAATGCTTTAAACAACACATGTGATATAATGGAGAGCCAATTGGATGAAAGACAAAACCAAAGTAAAACCAACAGCAAGATGAAACACGAAGTAATAGATCTGTAACCCAGCATCTCCAAAAGTCTCTGGAATAAACTTGCCCTGAATGTTAAGGTGACTCAATATCTTTAAACATGAACTAAATGTTTGGACAGGTATCTACAAATTTACTCCAAAACTAGGGTTGCTACCTTTCATTGTGGCTAAAACCGGAGAAAGGTCACACCCCTCGCATCACCAGTAACCCTGCCCATTTCCACCCCTCTACCATCCACATTCCACCCATTTGGTGATGTCTTTATGACATCATCTGATGGGGAATGCCTTCTTTTTCCTTTTCTAATGCCCATTTTTCTGCAGATTTACTATGCTTTTCTGTAAAAAAGCATAGTAAATATGCCGATTTAACAAACTCTGATCGTCTGTTTCTTTTCTGAAGCAGAATACCAGAGTTTGTATCGTGTTTTCTGGACTACCAGACAATCAGTTTGATTTCTGGAAAGTCCAAAAAAAAAATGGAGAGGTAGTAACCTTATCTAAGATTGCCAGGTAATGTCCTCCTGGAGAAAAAAAGTGCTGTCAGAGGTAGAGTACTGGCAAGATAAGAATGGTCATAAGACTCATTGGCCTTAAATAGCTATGAGTCTCTGAATCTAAATTTTATGCAGCACCACCTTTCTGCACACTAGTGCTCTGTATTACTTTAACAATTTATTACCCTTCCAGTCTACCTTCAACACCCAGATTTTTCTTCAATTAGAAAGATCTTCAGAACTGAGCAGAACATTTCAAATGACTCTTTGAACCTATATGTTGGAAAAGACCACCTCCACCTCTGAAGTCAGTTCACCTTGCATTTTGACCTACCATTCTGTTTGTCTTGGCTATTGCATGTATATGCTGACTACTGCAATTTCATTGGAATTAATCCAAACCAAAACTGCCCTTCTTTTCTACAAACATTTCCAAGACTCTCCCAAATAAAGATATAGCTCAAAACTGCATTGCTGGTTTCAATATGCATATCTTTACACTTCTTTAAAATAAGATCAGGATATCTCCTGTTACCTAATCTTCCAGTATCCTTAAATGCATACGCAGACACGCTCACCAACCCCAGCATGAGGTAATATCCTTAAATGCATATGTAGACATGCTCACCAACCCCAGCTTGAGGTACAGATCCCACTTTAAAGTAATTCATGAAAAATAGGATCTAATATGTCTACCCTGTAATTTTATGCTAGACACATATCCTGAACAACATGTAATTGTATGCTAGACATATCCTGAATAACATGGGCCTTAAAACAAAGATCTTTATGAAATCCCACAAATCATTCACAGTTCTTATGACAATTCATCCATAAATATTTCTGATTCATTCTTTCCAGCCAACCTCTAATCAAGCCCACAATTTTAGACTCCATGACAACCTTCAGCTTACCAGCTGAGCTTCCTCAAACTATGTATCAAACACATTACCAAATCGAATAAATAATATACTTACTGGGGATTATTTTTATTCAAGATTCTTCAAGCAAATTAAAAAAATAATCAGATGTGTTTATCACAATTTATCCTAAGACCGACCGTGCAGAGAATCATCCAAAGACACATTTTTCATCACTAAATTGTCTGCTTCATTTCTCTGAATCTTCTGTACTTCTCTTGGTAGGACTGAAGTCAAGCGGACTAGCTTATATTTTGAAAGATACCTCCAGAAGATATTGCTTATGGGTATCTATGCAACCTACATCAGTTCTCCACTAAACACTTTCACAGCAAAAACTATAAAATTTGTATAAACATTCCACAAAATGCTCCCTTACTATCTCTCTATCACTCATGGATGGTGTATTGTGCTATATTAAAACCACAAGTAAAGCAATTGACACAGGATGTCTTATGCAAGTTTACACATAATGGAATACCTGAAACACAAAGTAGTGAAGTTATACTGTAGCTGTACTTTAAATTTATACATTTTTTTCTTGCAGGATTCGTAACTTTCTTGTTCAGTCATGCTGTATGCAACTGTTTTATTGTAAAAATGGTAGCATAATATTCACAGAGGACTGAAATATATAAAAAGAATATAAAACAGAATGTAAATAACCAAACTACCATCAGAAATTCACCAGTGCATGTAGGAGAATGCAAAGGTCTGCAGTCCAAAACAGCTAACTTCAAGAATGTATTTGAAAGAGGAATTCGGCCTACTGATCACGGATTATATAATTTACTGTATAGTTTTAAAATGCATAATAAAATAAATTGTTTGCAGTCAATAAATTATATTCCTTTCATTAAAAGACTAAAATTCACTTACTAAATTAAAAACGGCACTAGCGACCACTGTGGATTCACACAATGCTCTCAGTTGACTATCCCCACTGTATTCACCTCCTACACTCCAGCCATTGTGCGTCTAGCAGCCCATTGATGTATACATTGCTAGTCAGCTCACATTAGAGAAACACTCAAGAGTAACCCGTGCCTTATGACAGTTTCAGCATACAATCCCAACACCAGACAGACCAGATTATAGGTTTACTAAATTGAAGCACAATAAACAAAAAAGATTAAACAACTTCCGATTTCTAAACATAACCCTTGGTATGTACTTTGTCTATGAAGTGTAGTTTAAACTTCATATACACAGTTTACAAGCTCACTTTCCACAGTATTCTATGATTTGTTTCAACAAACGAGGCTCATGGGCTGACAGGCACTGCATGCTTCTAATCAAAGACTTCCTTCACTAACAAATCATATCTGCATCATCCACAACTGAATATTTGTCCCTAATTGGCTACATTATTATTAACTACCCAAGAAATGTTTACCCTAAGATAACCTGCTTTTTATATTCCTCTTCAGCCTTTCGGCCTTTGAGCAACTGACAAACACTATTAGAACTAACTTATGACAAGAAAAATGTTCGCCTTTGTGGTTACATCAGCACCAGCTTCCTAGGACCAAGTTTTTCCCAGATTAATGTAATGGAGGCACATCATCTGCTTGAAGTACTGGCAAATAGGGTAGGATACCCAAGACTGGAAACTCCTTCAGTCTTTGCTTACACTCACCACCTACAATTTAAAGCAAAATAATAATGCCTCCAGTAGATGTTTTTATAATTTTACAATTTCTACCACTAAGACTCTTCACCAATGCTGCCTTCCTCAAATTTCCTACAAGCCCAAATCCATGTTTTTTCAAACCACCATTGCTGCAATATGCTGACCCCAAGAGGAATCAACACATCCCCTTGTATCATTTATCAAGCCATCAGTTGCACAAATTTAGGACCTAAAGCTCAGATTGAGTTTTTTGTTTTATTTTCTTCTTTTGTTTTTGTTGATACTACCTCCACATCCCTCCTTGGTTCTGGCCCAGCATTTCTAGGACTACTTCCAAGACTGCTGAATTTCAAGAGAACAAAAGAGATGAAGAGGTTATGCTGGCCCCTGAATGTCACAGAAGTCAGAGGTCTGAGGTAAGACTGAAGAGTCATGGGCTCAAGTCATTCCATAGTTTGCGATCAGCCTATGCACTACATATGAACCTTTCACATGATTTTTATTTTGTTCTTCCAATCACATCCACAAATGAACATACTGCCCCTCTGTGCACATGCTAGATAGAAATGATGCAGGCCTTTGTTAACATTTCAGGAAAATAAAATGAAACCATGTGATTTTTTTTTTTTTTTTTTTTTTACTTTTTTCCAATGCCTCCTTAGACTGAGTATGCTCTCAGCATATGCTGGGGTAAGGGGCAAAAGAATCCTGGTGTTTGCACTGTTTGTTACAAACATCTAAAAGCAGGTACATTTAAAGTACCTCACTACATGGCAAAGCTTATATATGGGCCCTTATTAACTACATCATCTTTTCATGACCTATGCTATCTGATCAATGACATACCAGACTGAGGAGAGCATCTGGAATGTTACCAGCACAGAGATTTCTCCAAATTCTTCTTTTACTTTTTTCACATTCTTTATTCTAAATTAGCCCTAATTTCATACACTTTGCAAGGTGAGACAAAACACCATCACCCAGCAGATGCCCTTTGTAGGGAATGTTCTCGTATGAGAGAAACTTACAAACTATGAAGCAGCTGCTTCACCCAGAACCCCTAGTTCAAAAACAAATTTTTACTTCTTAAGACGCAAGTTACCATGTCCCTAGGTTAATAAAGTCTCACTGAAGATCCAAGCAATAGGCTTGGTTACTCATACATCATGCATCTCATCCACCAGGATAACAGTGTAGGCCAGTGTCTTAGCCATCAAGTATTCAATCTGTTACATACTACAAAAATGAACAATCAAAAATTTGCTGACTAAAAAGGATCCAGGAGTCATTTCTGATGGCCAAGTTTACAATCTACATAGACAGAAACAGTGGAAGAGAAAAAGCATCTGCTTTCATTACAAAATTCTCAGTTCTTCATTCTTTGCTTTTTCAGTCCAATTACGTATACAGCACTTGCAAGCACTTTTCTTACAAACTTGACACAAATCAATTAAAAGTAATACTATTCTTTAGGGCATATTTCAGCACTTCTCTGATCTGAGACTGCACATTTTACACAACAGATTTTTTACCATTTGTGCGCTATATTTTGCATAGGCTGCAGATGCATTCTTAGAGCAAACTATCCCCAGTTTAAGTATGTTTTTTACAGTGTCAGAAGCATTAGTTCAGAAAACCAAAGTTGCAAGAAAAGAAATATTGTAATGAACCCTTTGACCTTCCACAGTCACAATTCGGTCATATTTTCATTACATCAAATTGCATCTTTCAGCTGGCAGTCCCTCAACTTTACACAAGCTCAGTTTGGAGTCAAGCCTTCATAACATCCCCACATCACATAAATGTAACTGTACTGTTTCATTAAGCTTTCTGCTTTAATGTTGTGCTACAAAGCCCTATATTTGTGGACATTTAAGGGACCAGTACAATACGGTATTTAACGGGCAAGTCAAACTTTTCAGTAAACTGTTACACAGTATGTAAGGTCTTCATTCATTTCAATATTCAAGTCTCAAAAATATATCATGTGGTCCTTCAGAAAGAAAGGCAGATTCACCTACTGTATTGTTGTACATTGCAAACTGATGAAACATTTTTTTCATTCATTCAAGCCAATAAATCAATCTCCAAAAAATTTGGAAAAAAGTAAAGAAAAAGTATTAATAGCCTTGAGAACAATGTAATTCTGTTGGGACATCAGCAGTTCATGTGTAGGAAAAAACATAAGGCAAACGAAGAGGAAGTAATCCAACTGTGTTGGTTTTGTAAGAGTATATTGGCTTAATTTCTAAAGATTAATGACAAACTTTCACATTATAGAGCTAAAATACGCAAAAGTGAGGTGGATGAGAATAAAGCACTTTATAAACAAGCAGATGCCAGATCACTGGAAGAAATGTAAAAGGCACTGAAGGAATGGAGTTTCCAACTTCCTAGTTATTTTTCATTTCTAAACGTGACAATGGTGTACCAGACACATGAGGTTTGATGTGTTTGTCAAACATATAGGATAATATGGCAGTGTGGTACAGTTTTCTTCTGAGTAGTACTGGCTTGGAGGAAGCTATCCCTCTTCTTCTAGGTCAGCTTACAGGAGAAAGATTTTTGGAATATATTGTAGGTTAAATCTTGATACATCAAGGAACATGTTTTGTCTCAGCTTTCAGAATCAGGCAAAGTCTGCAGTGGAAAGAAAATTATTCTTTGACAATTGCTATTCTATTGAACTACCTAGTTAACGCAATTCAGTTTCAAGAGGCCATACATGAATGCTTCTCAAGGAAGTTAAAGCTTATGCTGATACATCAAACTCGATTAAAGAGCATCGTTCCTGGTCTGTCATTGGTTGTTGATGAGCACAAAGCAAGACAAAATAAACTCAATTTATTCCAGGGGTGATAAAGAGAGGCACTTTAAAAAAAAGTTGAAAGGAAAGTAATTGAACAGCAGTTCTACAACTTTGTCAAGGAACAGGAAGCAGCGGACAGGGAAATTCATTCTGTGCTCAATATGGGACCATCTGGCATTGTATAATAGCCAGAAGAAAACATGGATAATCAACATCAATATGCAAAGTGCTACAATTTTCAATTAATTTCTGGAACTCCAAAACACTTAAGTTTGATAGAATTACCTTTCTTCATGGAACATGGTCCATAACATGGAATTTTTTTTTAGATCCATATATTTATATGCAACTTGGACTTGGTAGACAATTTTACAGTACTGCTTAACATTATACATGGAGTCTTACCTTCTCTAGTATGTTGCTTTATTTAAAAACTTGTTTGAAGGACTTTAGTCCTCCACAGCAGCAGCAGTTTCATTTTGCCTGTCCTGGCCTAAAAATAAGACTGGCTGCTTTTTAGGGGATGAAGCCAATACTAGAAGAACAAAATATTATTTCCATAAACTGAATTAGTAATACTCACTGATGTGTGTATACTTCCGGCTTAGTGGCATAGGGAACTGAAAGATCTTTTAAGTTACCAAATTAAGTTTAAATTTGTTGGTAATTACTCCTATGAAGCCATGACTTTTAAAGACACAAGTCTTTAGGCCATGTGTAGTCAATATGAAATCCAGGGTTACCAGGTTGTCATAAGTAGGAAATACGAGGTCATCTTTGAACAACACAAAAAGGTTTCATTTTGTATTAGATGGTGGCCTACTATCAACATGCAACATTGTTATAATGAATGACTGAACTGCTGTGGTCTCACCTCATGGAGAAAAACTTCCTTTGGTAATGCATGAACTGAAGGACTATTGCTGTAAGGAGCAATCAATCATTGACTTATGGGGGAATGAATGTACCTGACCTGCATTCTGAGCGTGATTAGATAGGTTACAGGGCAACTAATATGGAATCTTAATGGTCATGCAGGATAAGAGTTTACAACAGATTCAGCCTTATAAAAGGAAATATCCTTAAGACTGTGATTAATGAATCAAGAATTTTGACAATCTGACAGTGATTTATGGTTGACAGGCTCCCTTATACTGATAATCAGGAAGGATATTGTGAAATTTGGATGGGTTTATGGGAATGACTTCTCTCAGTATTCATCAAGAGTATATAAAATGATTACCGGTTTTGGATATTTACTTAATTTTGGTTGGGATTCTAATGTTAAATAAACTACAAGAGCTCATTTGCCACTCAGTTTGACAAGCAACCTTTTAAATGGGTTAAGACTCCTTATGGTGACAGATTATTTTTCATATTACAATGGCAGTTAAATGCATGTATTTCTAGGAACAGTACACACTTGAGAGAGGGATGAATAACAAGATCTAAAATCTGCCTAGAGGGGTATCTGAGTTTTAGGTGAAGTACTAATTGCTTGAAAGGATGCCTTTCAATGATTATGTTAAACTACCACGGATATTAGAATCTAGTGAACCTGGGGGTCTAAACAGATAAAGGTGTATTCTGAGTTTAAAGGATGAAAAATGTAATAACTTTAAAATTATGAATGCGCACAGAATGTTGTAGTAATGATGGCACTGTTGTGGGTTAGTGTGCCAGATGAAAACAGAGACAAAAATTATTGATCTGAGAGTTATATGCTATTAGAAAATGGCTTAAACTCATCTTAAGTTTAAAGTTTATGAATGCAAAAGTAATTGAGTAGTTTATTTAATATTAGAAAATTGCTTACCAGTTACTCTAAGAGATATTTATGAAATGACAAAAGGCAAGATTAGCGACGAGGCATTATGAAGAATGGCTCTAGATGATTGCCACTGTTGAAGTGAAACCCTGACTCCATGTGAAAAATGGGTTGTGGATTAATGGATGGATGAAAAGAGAAAGTTAAAATAGCAGTTAGTAGGACAGTAATCATGTGGATTATTTGGCAATAAATGATAGAGGTCAAAGATTTCCTATAAGATGAAAGAGTGAAAACAGTGTTGGGCAATCCGCATGACCAGTACAATTGGGTATTAACATGTTAAGCTGGAGACAGATCAGCTATAAATAGACTCAAATTATGGTTCAGAAGATTAACAGATTCAGTAGAAAAATGAATGTTTATATTAATTATGTTTATATTATCACTCACTATTATGTGTATATTATCAGCACTAAGACTTAATAAGTTTCTAAAGCTCAATCAGATTTCAATATAACCTTGTTAGAGATGGGAACATACATCCCAATCTTGGCCCGTCTCTACCTGGTGACAATAGCACCTACACCACCAATCCCATCAATAAAGTACCCCTTAACAGTCCCACAAACACTCTCCTGACATTTCACTTGAACATTTGAAGTATAAATAATAAAATCCCCAACCTGCATACCCTCTTAGCAGTTCATTCCCCAGACAACCTGCATACCCTCTTAGCAGTTAATTCCCCAGACAATGTGTTTTACAGAAACCTGGCTTAAACCTACTACCATCGATAAGGTTATCACCCCCCCCCCCGGGCTACAACGTACAACGATTAGACCAAACAGCTAAGAAGGGGGGGGGGTAGCAGTTCTTTACAAAAATACATCAAGTGTTTATAGAGATCCATTTCAACTGCCCCAATTTAATAATGCAGAAATCCTCATTACCAAACTGCAAATTAACAATAAGAGTATAAATATTGTCTGTGTCTACATTCCCCCAGACAATAAAATAAGCACTCTGGAAGATATCTTCCAATGGTTATCCACTACCTACCCCCAAGAAACCATTGTTCTTGGCGATTAACACCAACTGGTGCACCTGCTCAGCTGAATCCCCTGTCACCCATAAAAATCTGTTTGGGTTCACACAAATGACCTCTCCAACTAGGATTAGTAACCTCTCCCACTAGGGTTAGTAAACCCACCAACAGGGAAAGTATCTTAGATTGGGTACTTACAATAGCCACCCAAGCTTGTATACAGCTGGGACTCTCCCCGATGACCTAAGTGATCATTCACTGACTTATATTATTAAGCATAAGGCAGAAACCCACCACAAGACTACGTACAAAACAATCAAATAATAAAAACTGCAATCCTACTAACTTTCTAAATTAATTTAAATTGGTCAACTGGTCAATCCTAAAAAATATACTACTAGATGAAGCCGTAACTTTCTTTAACAATAAATTCCTGAGCATCATTGACTCCCATGCTCCTGCATGTACTATAAAGGACAATCTAATACTGCTCTACGGCTCACAAAAGAAACCAAGATAAAAATCAAACTTAGAAATACAGCCTGGATCAAATGGCAAACAAAGCCCCCTTCAACCAAGTGAGATATTGCCAACTTAGAAATGATACAAAAAAAACTCATTTTACTAGACAAAAAAAAACCTACCACCAGGATCTCTAATTTAAACACCAAAACAATCCCCAAAAGTTTTTGGCAGGTATTAACAGACTTCTTCATCCAGGACAATCTATTGCTCCAATCCCGTCAAACTGCACCCATAAATCCCCAGAAACTGTTGCCACTGCCTTTAATAACTTTTTCACTGAAACTATTCAGTCCTTAGCTAACCAACTTACTCCCACCCACTCTAATTCTACCACTAACACACCCACTTCTCATCCCCCTTCTAACCTGTCTCTACCACTTTTATCTGATCCCTTAATAAAAAACTAAAACCAACCACCCTTTCTGCTGACCTCCTTCCTGCAGAGTACCTACAAAAAGCTGCCGACCCCATAGCATTCCCCATCTCTATCCTAATCAATAGAACACTAACTTATGCAACTATCCACTCAGTCTGGAAAATATCCCATGTTATCCCACTCCACAAAGGTGGAAGTCCAACTACAGACCAATTGCCATTCTTTCACCACTAGCCAAATTAATGGAGAAGTGCATTTATAAGCAGCTTAGGGACTATCTCATTCAGAATGTCTGCTTGCCAACCCTCAGCATGATTTTATGCCACATCACAGGATATCATCCACCCTCCTTTCATTTACAAATACCATATTTCAAAACCGGAACAGGCCATCTTCAACCTTATTTCTAGACCTGTCAAAGGCCTTTGATATGGTCAACCACAAATTACTCATTCATTCATTAAAATCCATCTCCCTAGATAACCATGCTATTCAATGGTTCCTATACTATCTGAATGGCAGACAACAGGCTGTGTTTTGGCAAGGCAAACTGTCCACCCTGCTACCTCTCACCCTTGATGCCCCTCGGGGCTCTATTCTAGGTCCTCTACTCTTTTCCGTCTTCATCAACAATCTTCATTGCCATCCCTGAGGCAACCTGCATTCAATATGCAGACAATTCTACACTGATCTGTACAGCCTCCTCCCCTTTAGACCTGCAAACCTTAACACAAAACACATTTAACACAGTTGAAAATGGTCTCTCTAATCACAGTCTGTTGTTAAATCCCAGCAAAACTAAACTGCTCCTCTTTACCCCACCAGTAGATCCACCCCATTTTCCTTCTCAAAAACATCCAACAACAGTACCTCCATCTCTCCAGATGACCATACTAAGCTTTTAGGAGTAATAGTGGACAATAATCTCAAGTTTGATCTGCATCTCAATAAAACTATAAAAAACATTAAGAAGAAGCTTGACTCATTATACAGAAGCAAACCTTTTCTAACTCCATTAGCTAGGGCTGCAACTACCCGCTCATATCTACTCTCTACCCTTCTATATGCCTCCCCCATACTCTCCAATTTGAGCAAAACTGAACTTAGTAAGCTCTCTCGCGGTTACAACCATATTGCCAGATTTGCCAAAGGCTCAACATATAGGACACATGACTGTCAAAACGTCAGTCTTCCCGGATGGCTAGAACTGCCTAGCCTACTTCTGTTCAATCAGCTTATAATAGTACACAAAATTCTGTGCCACCCTGAAAATACTCCGGCACTCAAAAATATCATACAGCCATACAGTAATTCAAGGCAACTACAATCATCCAATAAACTGTCGCTCCAAACCCACAAAGCCATTAACTCATCTGGTGACTACCTGTTTGCCAATGTTGTTGGTAAATCTTGGAATTCACTTCCATCTAACCTTAACCTAGAACCTTCTTTAAGTCTCGTCAAAAAAAGGCCTCAAACAGCATTTTAAAGAGCACTGGCTTTGTCCCTGTACTAACTCTGATTAATCACTACTTATTCAATGCCTTATTTAAATAAATATTGTATGCATCTCTTGCTCATAACAGCTTGCTGGAACCTGTTGTTTTTGTATACTATTACACAGTGTGTATATGGAGAGTACCTACTGGAGGGCTTTGTAAATATGTTTGACTCGTATCTGTTATGTAATATCTGGGCTATCTGGAGCTTTTCTCCCCGGGCATCCTCTGAAAATGGACATATATCCAGTCAGACTATCCCGGTCAACAAATGTAAAATAAAATAAAATAAATTATATATATATATATATATATATATATATATATATATATAAAAATATAAAAATGTGTACCCACAGTGGTGGTGCTGCGGTAGCATGGTCACCTCACAGTAAGACGCTGCCGGTTTGATTCTCAGCTAGAGCGTCTTCTGCGTGGAGACATGCGTGAATGGGCATACCTTCGTTGAAGGTTGTGCATCAGGGCTGGTAACTTGGCACGGATAAATCAACTACCAATCATTAGCGGACCGGAGTTCCGCTGTGGCGACCCCTAACTGGGAAAAGCCGAAAGACGCAAACAAATAAATTAAAATGTGTGTTGGTCTGTGCATGTATATACACATACATACACACATATGCACCCAGTACTTTATATGGAAAAAGGATGATATGCAACCAATAATGTCCAGTAAGGTGGGTGATATCAGGGGAAATAGCCTACCCATGGGTATTATGAGCTCTGTCCCCCTGTAAGGCTTGCCGTTTCACTCAAAGCCTACTCTTGAGGGTATCATTACACTTGCATAATGGGCTGTTTCATTGTTTTACATTGTTTGTTTTGTTTTTTAGTATGTACTTGCTATATATTGTTGGTGTAAAATAGTCACCCCCCCAAAAAATGTTTCAAACTTGCTGTGGCATCTGTAATTGTCAGAGAAAGTATTTTAAGCCAAAACATAAGTTGTGTAAGTATTTTATGTCTTTATACGCACACACACACAAATACTTGACCCTTTTGCTCACTATCTCCCTCTGTCACTCACACTGTTTGTCTCTCTCTCTTGTTTATTCAGTATTTTCTTTTTTCTCTTTCCATGTCTTAGAAACACATGCTACTCTTTTCTTTTGCTTACTTTATTTTTTATGCTGATTATACAGCAAATCTGCTTTTAGCAAGTGTGATAAATCGTGGCCATTTACTTATTTTAGAGCATGCTTCATGTCAACTTAAGTTTTCAACTGTATAAAAACAAAGACACTGCTGTTGTGGAAAGGAAACTATTAATAAAATTCACAAAATGCTTTAATCCAAGAAAAATGATAAACAAGACGAGCAATTCTGTCCGTGCTAATACATGAACTTCTTCAGAAAAAACACCATAATTTTGACAAGTTTAAATATCCAAACATTCCCTCCCCAACTTTAAAAATTGATAGTCACTTTGTCCATCTAAAGCAAAACCTATACTTAATTAAAAAGTCATAACCAAGACCTAAACCTTATAACGATGCAACTAAATAACAAGTGTAAAATATATGTATCTTAATAAATAAACTTGTAAAAAACAGCTCAAATACTTCGTACCTGAAATATCTCTCAAGAGCCAAGTGAACCAAATGCAAATCGCATTTCCTTTAACAGGAATAATTACTATGCATTCACTAATGGTTACCTTGTAATAATTTTAAAAATTTTCAAAAATGTTCTAAGCCAGATATAGGACATAATACCATTAACAGGTATCAATGAATTTTCCCAAACCATGATTTCAGGAAATCAGCCCAGTTTGAAACAAATTGTCCCATCTGGCCAAAGCTTTCAATCCCAGCAAATTACTAACAGACAAGTAGTCATTGATTCCTGGCCATCTATTGTCATCCAATAAAATTTGCCACAGTAACTCCCTTTTCTCCACATGTAACATCCAAGGCCCACCTCTATCATTCATTCCAATGCTTTGGATGCCCATACATTTAAAAGTATAGCTGTCAAATTGTTGGACATGTCTCACCAAGACATTATTCTGGTTGTTCTTCCAGATAAAATAATTATGCTCATAGATTCTCTCCCTATGCTTGGTTTTGCCCAATAAAAGCAGGGACATCATTTAGACGCACAATTGAATTCTACATGTATCCTGCAAGTCTTATCACAAAATGGTGAACGAGTCCCCTACATTTATAAATTTACAGTAGGGACAAAACCCACATTTTCTCAGAGTACACTTTTAGTTAATGCTAGGGGAGGCTTATTATTTTCAAGAAGGTTTTTAAAATTGGCACCTTTTCTATAAACAATCAGCGGTTTGTCTCCCACCTTACTCCTACTGAATTTTCCTCTTTAATAAGTTCCTGTGGAGTGTCAAACTTGCATTTTGCTGTACAATTCTATATCTGTACATTAATATCCCATTAGAGAAAGTTGAGAATGTATGTTTTGTCCATTAACTAAAGGACATTGGTAAGATACTTTTAAGGAAATATGATTTTGTTTCTTAATGAATGAATAAATAAAGTACTTTTACGACAGTAGAAGGATATGATGCAACATATAACACAGGGCACTGGAAATTGAGAAATACCCAGTGAAATGAAGATTTTTATAGTACTGTAGTTTGTGTGATTCATTGTGAAGTCATTGTTTCTTAGTTCTTCCTGCAATTAGCAAGTGGATTCTAGCATGAATAAAAGATGCTTCTTTAAATGAATGGTGAAAATATATGGCAAAATGTTATCAAGTATAATGATTGCATAACTTCTTTGAATGATGGTGCATAACTTATTCTTATGACAGGAGTGCATGTGGATAGGTTTTGCAATTGGTAATGTACCAGAAGAGCATGAAGTAAGAGATAATTCATAGGGCAAAGCTTTCATGTACAGGTCACCATCCCAAAGTGTAATTATGAGCTTTAAGTAGTTGACATAATGGGTAAGGTCTTTACCTCAGAAATGCATGATACAGGGTTTGATTCTGACCTCTGGTTATTGACTAGGTTTGCAATAGTGTGCAGACTGATAAATAACCTAGTATTTGAGCAGGAGTGTATTCATTTTTATCTTTTTTTTTTATTTCCAAAAACAACGTACAGTATTTCTAAGAAATATATATTCAGTTTTAACAAATATTTGCAAAAGACTTCCGATTAATAATTTGTACAAATAAAAAGAAATCTACTAAATTACAATATTCACCTTGCAAGATTCTAAGTAACTATATTCACCATATCAAAAAAAAAGCTGACTTAACATTTGTAGATCTAGATTTAAATGTGAAAAGTTTGAGGTAAAATGAATACAAAAATAGACAAGTGTGCTACCTAGTCATACTGGAGATATAGTTTGTATACTAATGCAGACTGGACTCGCACTATTTTTATTAACACTTTTATCGAATTATCACTAAGGACATAGGCAAACATCCATTAATATAAAAGAAAAAAATCATATTAACGTGTTCCCAGTTAAAACATTATACATCACTTGTATTCTTTTGTATAATTAGCATCAAGCCAGCATTATGTAAATTGTTCAATTCCAGCCTTCCCTGAAACCTCACTACTCCTCTGAAACATTGTTTTGCATGTATTGTTCCCCATAACTTCAATTTTTTTCTATACAGTTTGCTCCTACCCTTGTCTAAAGACCCCACTTCCAGTTCTTTTTTCTATGTTGCAATATTCAGTACTATAAATACAGTTGGTTTAGACACGGCTTTCCATTTTCTAGTAATAGCTTTTTTGGCAGCCACCAGAATTAAACTTAACAAGGCCTTAGCCTTACTATCCCTAGACAATTCAGATCCTGCATCCCAACTCAAAAAATCTATTCCATAGTTATACCCATTTACCCATCCAATATTTCTGACAGAGTACTCTACAGACAATTTTAAATTTAGCCAACTCATTACACTCCCAAAACACATGCTCCCAGTTACCGCTTTCTTCCCCTTCGCACCGTCAACATTTGCTGTCTACCCGAGGAAAAATTCTTTGCAGTCTGCTTGGGGTATAAAAACACCTATGCAAGCAATTCCAAGCAAAAATTGTAAATCTTCTAGACATTGTTGCATATTTGGGACCCACACATATGATTCACCCTCTGTTTCCTTGTGAAATACTCATCTAATCTTTTGTCCCAGTCTTTTCTAATATCCTCCAATTCCATTTTTTTTGTTTGTTTTACAATATTTTAAATGCCCTACTAATTATCCCATTAACAACAGCTTTTGTTCTACATTCAACCAAAAAGTATCAGAGTAGGTCTTTCATTTAGAATTCCCCCATCTCTTTCTCTTTGCCTATACTCTGACATCAATCCTTGATAGGGAAGGCAGTCTCTAGCCTGCACTCCAAATGTCTTTCTGGCTTTTTCCTATTCTATTACCTTCCCATTTCTATTTGTTCTGAATACCTTGGTTCTTTTCCTAGTTTTCTCCAGTAAATTCTAACCCCTATTGCCTAGTCTCTATAGCCCTAATTGCAGTTATCCATCACGGCAAAAATCTCCTTTCTCCATTCTTGTATTGGCTTAATTCTTAGCGTACCTTCTGATACTTTATGGATGTAATATTTTGTAGGGTTGCTGTTATGCTTCCAAAATCCTACTCTCTCATTTCCTGAATCCCCTCCCCCCACCATTTCATCATCATTCCTTTCCACTCTGAATTATAGCGTACTGATTGTGTTACACATATGAACCTTAACTGCATTGCTCTAAAATATCCATTTAAATCAGATAATGCTAAACCACTGTTATTTGGAGAATCAAGTTACCCTACCTGACCGTTGTCCTCTTCCCCTCTGAGAAAAAAAATCCTTCATCTCTTTTTTAATTACTCCATTAGTTGAAAAAATATGACTGGCCTGTATATAAAACTAAATGAACTAAACATTTTCACTACTTGTAGAATGTTATCCATAAACAAATCTTTCAGTTTTTCAGTTTTTTTATTATCTTTTAAGTTTCTTGCCATATAGCCTTGGCTGCCATAACAGAAGCCTTTTTTTAATTCATACTCCTAAGTATTTCCTTTTTATTGTGTCCCCATAAATATGGGTATTTTTGAACCAGTTCAAGTGTGGGTATATAGTTTACAAGTATAGCCTTCATTTTATCTTCATTAATTTTATATCCTAAAAAGACTTGAAATGGTCTCAAAATGTTCCATAACACTGAGATGTCCTCTTTCTAGTTTTATCAGGTACAAAATAATATCATCTGCAATCAAATCAACTTTTGACTACCACCCCAATTATAACCTTGAATTTCTGAGTCCCTTATTTTCCTTGCCAAAGGCACCAAGAACAACTTGGACAACAAAGGTGAAAGGGGACACCCATGCCTGGTTCCTCCATTCAGACATCAAAGAGGAACCCTCCTACTTTAATTTCTGTTTCTGATCCTTCATATGCCCCCCCCCCCCAATTAACCTTATTGCATCACAGAATACAAATGCCTCCATTGCTCTACTTTTAAAGCCCTAGCTTACTCTGTCAAATGCTTTCTCTACATCTAAACCCACAAACAGTGATATTTTCTTACATACTGCTTACCTCCAGATCATCATCATTTTATTAATGTCAAATGTTTGCCTACCCTCTAAACCACGCTGATCCACACATCAATTTTGGCAACACCTTTGTCATTCTTTTAGCTATTATAGACAAACACTTTATAATCATGGCTTAAAATTCAAATAGGCCTATAAAAGCTGAGTCTAACGAGTCTTTACTGTGTTTTGGTATTACAGCCACCCCAGCTTTCTTCCAGGATGTTGGTAATCCCCCTCCTTTTGAAATGCTATTAACAAAACTGCAGAGATCTGTATCACTTTTCTCTTCCTAGATACTACATTTCCACAGGAATACCATCTATTTCTGAAAACATTTCTGCAGACTAATTATACATCAACATTTTTATCACATCTCTTCCCGTCTTAAATGTGAGCCTCATTAACCTCTAAACTTGGCATACTGGAGTTTTCATAAATAATTCCATTTGTGCTATTTCCACATTTCTCTGCTTTACACAAATTTTCAGAAAATGTTCAAACTCTTTCTAATGTC
Source organism: Protopterus annectens (assembly GCF_019279795.1). Classification (NCBI taxonomy): domain Eukaryota; kingdom Metazoa; phylum Chordata; order Ceratodontiformes; family Protopteridae; genus Protopterus; species Protopterus annectens. The sequence goes on along the minus strand of NC_056747.1, from coordinate 430,167,808 downwards.
ATTATAGGATCTCTGGTTATTTGTCTTATTATAGGCTCCCTAAGTTTGGCAACAATCCAACTTTCTGTTGCCCAAGTCATTCTGCTAAAAGATTTTGTGCTCCGGAGTTCTCAAAAAACAGTTGCTTAACACCAATCCTTCTAAACTCATGCAAGATACTCCCTCATTTTTCTCTTTCGCACTCTGCACTTGTCTCTCTCTGTTCTGCAAGATTCTCCCTGTTCTCCACTTCTTCAACCATCAGCCCCTATAAATAATGTTGGTTTCTTCTTAACCATATATATTTTTCTTTTATTTCTACCCTATTTTTAAACTCCATTTTCATTTTATCCCATTTACTAGGTATAACCTCTGAAGAAATATTGATTTCCCCTAATAACTCTCAACTTCCACTAGCCATTCCTTAAATTTCTCTTTTTAACAAGTGCGGAAGTGCAAGTGCCTCATTTTTACTTTATTACCCTACATTTTTATTTTCATCATCACTGGTGCTCGATATAAAACAGTTATTGGATATGTCAAAGACTTCAATTAAATAGTCATATTCCTGTGAAATATAATACGTTTAGCCTAGCCTAGTTATTGTACATTCTCTCAGAGTTTCCACTACTGAATTCATATCTTCCATACAAAATATTTTCATAAATGTCATCAGAAATCTTCTTTTATTATATTTTTCCCTTCTAGATGCCCCGGATACATTCTTATTGTTGCAAATCAAGTCCCAGCCCTCATCTACAAGTAATATTCTCTGCTAAAAGCTAATTTCTCCCAAATATTTCTTAAGCTCCATAATAGCAGTTTTAGGAAGAATATAAATTCATGCCTGCATTATCCTTCTCCCTCACCAGTAGCCCCTTACTTACACAAATCATCTTTCCTCAACACTTCAATTACTTTTGGAGCTTGTTCATTTACTTTTGGGCTCTCTATTCTCCTTCCTTTGCTGGCATCCAGGCAGTGTATTTACTAGCCTGTAACTGAATTTTGCTAAAATGGGCAAATCACTTTTTTCACACTGGAAGAGGTGAAAATAAGATGTTGATCAGTGTGCAGCCATCTTGGAATTCCTTTATTTTTCTTTCTTAACCAGGATAGCCAAAGCCCATTTTTGGTGAGGGCCTGTGGAGAAAAAATAAATAAAAGAAATCTATGCAGTTTATACAATTTGAATGTATACAGCCTGCAATTCTTTAAATAAAATACAAAAACTAAAGCTGTGTCCTAGTCTTGGTGGGGTTTACAATGAAATGAGGTCCATTTGCATATTTCTTTGATAGCTTATCAATCCAGAATGACCAAATTGCTTCTAGTCTTTAATTTTAAATATCAGTATTAGGTCACTCATGAAGATTATAAATGAGCTGACAAAACATTCCTTTTTTGCAAGATTCTTTCTATAAGCATTCTAAATTATGCCTGCATATTCTTGTATATTTATTCCTTATTCTATGATAGCTCAGTAAGAAATGAGTTAAGAAAATTAACCTGACACATTAGCCAAAATTGGAATTCTGTTATTGAAAGTGAGATAATACTCATTCCATTTTTACGTGCTTGTTTCTACATATATTCTGAATTATAACTGCATGTTCTAATATAGTTCTTATGTTATTACACAGCAGAAATAATTGACAATAGCCATAGTTATAAAAATTTCAAAACAAGGTCTTAAAGCCTTATCTGCTGACATATATGAATTATATAGAAGGAAACAATCTGTTGAATATCAAGACCCTTGTGAAAAGTTTAGTTAATACAATATCTCCATTCTTAAGCTTATATCTAACAGTGCAGACTTGTAAACTACATGTTACAAAGTAAAGTTTCATTCACCTTACAGATGTTCATTGAATGCACTGCTTTACTGGCATATGGGTCGTAGTGTCCTGTTACATACCTCTCAAATGTCCAGATTTTAGCAGAATGTCCAAATTTTTGCCTCAGAGTTTTAGTCTGTTCCTCATAAAATTTGTGGTGTTCTGGCAAGTCAATGAGATCTGAAGTCAATGATATATATTTCAGTTTCAAGCTTTGTATCCTTTAAAAAATGCATGCCAACACAAATCCTATTATAACACCATTCTACATTCACAAGAGTAATCTGTCCCTATTTCTGGTCCTTTGCTCTCCCATTATTTTAATCTTTGTCCAGATTTCATATGCTAAGAAGTTGACAGCTATCCCCCTGCTACCCTCTACCTGGCAGATTGCCAAAGTCCTTCACAGCCATAAACAGATGCTCTTCATATTTTTCTTAGGCCCAAAAAGAAGAGCAGATGAAAATGAAAGCTTTGCAAGCACATACTATTTCAAAGACACACACACACACACACACACACAGCAACAACAAAAGCTGCTAAACAAAAAAACAGCAGTGACTGTCAAATTAACTAGGTGCATCCAACTAAAGGGGGATGTTGGGAGGGTACTGCAAGTTAGGCAGTGTGTTCTACAAACATCTACTGTTACAGGTAAAGGGAACTTATGCAACTGTACTACATTCAACAAACACTGCTGTACTGGCATATGGGTAGATTCCCAAAGCTTACCCAACCTGAAGTGAGAAAGGATAAGGGTCAAACAGTCCCTGGAGAATGGTCTTCAGAAAACCTGCTCTAGATCTAGTAGTATCCAGTTTGTAGTGTTTTGTAAAGATATGGACTGAGGACCAAGTTGCTGTCTCTGGAATACTTAGAGTTCACTCCTTTCCAATATGCTACAGAAGAGAAAAAGGCTCTGGTGGAATGTGCCTTTACCTTGCCTCGATTTGCCTTTCTATGGTGGGTGCAACAAAAAAAACATACCAGATGACAAGCAACATGCAATGGTTTGCTTACAGACAGGTTAGCCTTTCTTTGCCCCATAGAAGGGAATAAATAGCCCTCCGAAAGGGCTTGTTTATTCAAGGTAGTACCTGGACTGCTGATGCATATGCAAGGTATGAAGTATCCTCTCTCCTTCATTCTTAGATTCTGGAAAGAACACAAGAGGATTAATGGATTGATTAAGACTAAACTCCGAAACTACTTTCAACATGAAAGGTTTTGTATGCAATACAACCTTATCATTGTGGAAAATAAGGTGCAGATGTCAGACCAATAAGCAAAAGAGTTCCATGTTAAGAAATGTACGCAGCTGGCTCACAAGGTGGTAAAGTCAGTTTTTCCAGAACAAAATGGAGATGCTATGAAGGAGGAATATTGTTGTGAGGGGGTCTCTTGTGCAGCACTCCTTTCATTAACTGTTTTATTTAAGGAGAAGAAGACAGATGGGGATTCCTAGGTAGACATGCAGAGATGGCTGCTAAATGCACCTTAATGTAACATAGAATAAGATATCCCAAAGTAGCTCACACAAATATTTCAAGACCAGAGGGAAATTAACCTCAATGAACCTCCTGTTTCCATTTAGGCACCACTTATAAAAACTTTATCCATTTATAAAATCATGATTTTCCAGTAGCAGGTTTGCTGGACTACTTCAACACCTGCTGCACATCCTCATGAACCAAGTGCCTAAATGGAGTTAAGACTGAATCGTTTAGGCTGTCAATTGAATTTTCTCCACATCAGGGTGCACTACTCACCCCTGAGACTATGTGAGCAGATCCAAAGTGTGAGGAAGTTTGTGGTAACTGCCCATGGTCACCACCATTTATAGACAGAGTCAAGATTTCATGGGCCAATAGGATGTACCACAATGATCTTTGGCATTTCACTCTGAACTTTGCTAAATACCTTCTGAATCAGTGGAAAAGGTGAAAATCCATGCAAGAACATTCCCATCCAAGGGAATAAGAGCACATCTCTTCTTTAAGCATGGCTGCAAGGATGTCTGCAACAATTTCCTTTACACATGGCTGCAAGGATGTATGAACAGAATTTCTCTAGATGCCCATTTTGAAAGGAGCAAACAGATGTACTTGGACATTTCCCACATCTGGACTATATGCTGGAACACCACTGCCTTCAGCTTCAGCCCAGGATATGCTCAGTCTGTCTGCCACAACATTCTGCTCCGACAGGATATATGAACCCTGAAGAATCAGACTACTGAAGAGCCAGCTCCCAGAGCATCACTGCCAACTGGCATAGAGGGCAGGACTTTGTACCTCATTGTTTGCAACTGATGCCACATCATTGGAGTGGTGTTCATAATCACCTGGAGAGGACCCAGATATAAGTGGGAATCAAGGTGTTGGGGTCCAACAATTTTAAACATGCCACTGAATTTTTCTGAAGTGAAGAAAAACTAGTGGTATCTTAAGAATCATAGACACCATCAGTCCAAGACTTTTCAGGAATTCTTGAGCCAAGGTGATATTCCTCTTGGAGAATTTCAGAGACACTGTTTGGTAAGACAGGATCTTGTCTTCTGGCAGAAAGGCTACTCTTTTGTTAGAGTTGATTAGACAACCTAGAAAAACAAGTCTTTGTAAGGGGGGGGGGTCAGGCCAGACATCAAAATGTTTGACTTGAGCCCTAGAAGAGGCCAAAACCTTTTCTAAAGATTCCTAATACTTGGGCACAAACTCTGTACAAATCAGCAGGTCATCTAAGTAAGGAAAAATGCGGATGTCTACAGTCCGACAATGGGCCACTACTGGGGCTAGGCATTTTGTAAACAAATGAGAAGCAGTGGCTAGCCCAAAGGGCAATACAGAAAACTGAAAGCAAGACCCAGAGACAACAAATCTCAGATACCTCCAGAAGCAATGAGCAATGGAGACATGATGAGTATCCTTTATGTCCAGGGTCACCATGAGCAGTAGTCCAGCAGAAGAGGAAACGCTGTCTGTAGGGTGAGCATCTTGAACGTGGGAACTTAGAAGGAAGTGTTCAGAAGAGAAAGGTTCAGCACTGGTCTCCATGAAAGTCAATTTTTTGGAACCAGGAAAATTCAAGAATAAAAATCCTTCATTCTCTGGGAAGTAGGCATCAGTTCTAAGACCTCTGAGTTTAGCATATGCTAGATAACCGGAAGAAATAAAGACTGCTCTGGCAAATGAGGGGGAACCCCCCGAATAGAAGATGGTGATTTTCCACTGGTATTGGTAACCTCTAGCCACAATATTGAGAACCCATATGTTGGAAATGACCGATGACCATGCTGCCTTGCTGAGAATTTTAGAGATGTAGTACCTGATGGAGGGCTTGGAAAAATGGATGCCCTGGAAAAATGGATGCCCAACATCTGTATAGCCAAAATTGAGAGGGGTATCCTATTTGGGAAAGGGAATATTGTTAGGCTTGTAAGAAATTTCTTCTTGCCATTTTCCCTACTACTTTAGCTCTTGTTAAGCTAGGGCTCTTGCTCTTGTTAAGCTAGGGCTCTTAAGAGGCCACTGAAAAACATCCTGCTTAAACAAGGTGAACTTGGGAATATGAAATGTTTGACATCCGTTGCGTCAATTTATTCCTGTCATCTGAGTGTTTAAAGATCTAATTAGCTGCTGTGCCTAACGCACAATCAGACTCAATAGGAGCATTCACATCTGGATTTTTAACTCATAGAAATTCTAGCTGTGCAACAAAGCACACTTCACCACCACAAATAAAGCTGCAATTCTAGAAATAGTGTCAGCCCCCTTGAAGACATTCCTTAGCACATCTTGACACGTGAGAAAACTAGAAACAATATCCTTGACATAGACTTTTTGCTCAATAGGTAATGATGCAGCAAACTACACTATACATGCATCTCAATGCAAACTTTTATATAAAACAGAGACAGTTAAATATTTTAAAAGCTACTGTTCTGGACTTTACCAGTTTCTTTCCCCGAGATTCTAGCCCCTTGGCTAATTTATCTTGAGGGACTGGATTTAAAGAAGATATGGTCTTTATATTAGAAATGGTAGCCAGGGACACAGGGACTTGGAAACCATGCATGTCAGAGGATACCCTGAATTTCCTAAGGCTCCCTTTTGAAATGTCAGCTCGAGATGCCAAGTGGCAACATGCCAAAAAAAAAAAAAAAAAACACCACCATAGGGGAACAGTGAATCTCCAAGATCATTCTTCTATTTAAAACTTCTTTCTGCAAGACTGCAAGCCCCCCTCATCCTGCAAACTAATATATACCCCCCCAAACTTATATATACCAACTCTGAGATTGACATACCTCTAAGAAAAGGGAATATTCTGAGAAATGTAATCTCGGACTTAATATATGCAAGTTCCATCTTTTAGACATTCAGTCTCTGTATTTTGGGACTCAGAGTGGCTCCAGACATTTCAAGCGGTTACCATTTACTAAACACTTTATTAGGTTGAACCTCAATAAGCAGAGGAGAATTATAAAGCTTTTTAGAAAACATCCTCCAACACCGGGAACAATGGATGAAGGAACTCAAGGACTGGTGGTACCTCATCCACCCAAAGATCAAGATTGCTCCCAATTGAATTCATCTCTAAATCTACCCAGCATTTGTGAAAAAGAAAATATCAGTTTTGGTTCCTGTACCTGTTCATCATCAGAGGAAATCAACTCGTCTGACTCAAACAGTTGATCCCCATCAAAATCAGGATCCTTAAATGAATGACCAGAGGTGGAAGCACTGGCGTTACTAACAATTGGGTTAAGCACCCAGTAATCAACTGCCTGAACAATGGATCCAGCCATAACTACCACTTCAGATGACAAGCCAGACAGATACTGATATCCTACCACCTGGTGGGACTACTGCCACCACACCAGGGAACCTGGAGGTAAAACAAGATGAGTGGTCTGATTCCCTGCCCTTGACTGAAATTACTGTGGACTTACAAGCTGTAGGATAAGACATTTTCTTTGCTTAATTTAAATGTTTTTGAAAGAAGATGGGGTAGATGTTGGGGGATGGGGTACAGGATCAGAGTCCATCTAACAGGGGGGACAAAAACTAGCCAGGTCAGAACCTAATAGTGGAAAAACAATAAGCACAGTATTCAAAAGGACACAATCCTAATATTCTCAATTTAAATAGCTGTAAAGAGTATTTCTATAAGTGAACTAATAGAATACTGCACTGACAAATAAAACAGTAATCTCATTAATCCAACACTAGGCACAACTACACAACAACAAAATGAATCAAAAATGGTTAATTTCAGCCCCATATGAATAAGAATATCATAGATTATCCTTAGTCCAAGAAATGAACGTAGACTAAAGAAAAAATCTTGTCAGAAATAAAATGGAGCCAAAATCCAACTTTAAATTAATTTTTTTTAAAAAAGTCATCAGAAATATACAATTCACTGATATTTGAAGCTATGAAGAAAAAAACAGAAAATTTTCCTGTCAAAAGATTCAAATTAAAACCTTAAATCAATGGAAATAACTGCTGTGATTTACTTGTCATTATGGCAGCACGAGGCAATGACACAAACTGTCCCAGTGCAGAAACTCTAAGTTCACCAAAGACCACAAAACAATTGAAAATGGTTTTAGCGTTGCTGCCTCACAGCAAGAGGTTCTCCCATTCAATTCTCATCTGGAGCACCTTCTGTGTGGAGTCTGCATGTCCTCCCCGCGGTTGAGTGGCATTCGAAAGACATGTGTAGAATGGGCATGCCTTCATTGAAGGTTGGGTGTCGAGGTGGCACCTCAGCACTGTAAAAATCTACTGCCAATCATTAGCGGACCAGAGTTCCGCTGTGGCGACCCCTAACCGGGAAAAGCCGAAAGAAGAAGAAGAACATCCCACAAAAATTAAAAATCATCTAAATAAACACAGTACAGGAATATACTGTAATAGAATGCAATGTACTGAAATCAAACTTTTTTTTTTTTTGCAAGAAAAAGCAATCGACATTAAACACAGTTCAATCACTGATAAAAAAAGGCAAAGGGAGGAACTAAAAACCCAAAGCGTTTCTTATCCGAGCTCTGAAGATGAAGTAATCCAGAGAGGAGAAGTCTTCTTAGAAATCCTTGTCTTCCAGCGGCAATAGAAAAAACTGAATGATGTCTGTCTGTGGCTTTGAAAGACTATCCTGTTTCTGGCAGGTGCTTGGTCCTTCCCATCCACAAACAAGGAGTGAGAGGATTTTTGAACTTTGACTGAACACCAGATAGTGGGTAAAAGGCACTACTATTCATATGCAAGTAAGGCAGTGTGCTTGTTGACCACAGCTCTTTTTTTCAAATGCATGGGTATTCCATTCTATGATGGCCAATGGTTTATATTGAACCAAATACTAGGGGTGCATAATGTAATATTTTGGTACCTTCAGAATATTTTACCAATCTCATAGCCCTCAAGGATCAGCAAGTCCATAGTGTATAGGTAACTAGCAGTTATGATCAGCTTGTAAGAATAATTGCATCTTGTAAAATACCTTATTAAAATTGCTCTATTCAAAGTAATGTAACCAGGGATTTTTATAGGAGGAGGGAGCTGTGCCCCTGCCTCCATGCACAGCCTTAAAGAAACCCCCTAATTAAACATACAGTCTCTGGGATCACAATGTTTTTGAGAAAGGAAGCAATTTTAACAAGTTGGTCTACTCAATGAAATTACTCTCTCAGTAAAATGGACTATTCCCACAAACAGGTATCCTTGTGGGGCACCCAGCTATAGCGTCTTCTCTGTGACTAGTTCTATATACAGGTATATCTGCAACTTTCAAATCCGCAACCACTTTCCTATACAGATGTTTACTCTCAAGTTCACTGAAGCTTTACTAAAGTCTAGATATATGTCACTTGTGTGAAATCTGTTCAGTATCCATAAAGTGGCACATGACCAAAACAGGCAAAGTATTTGACCAACATACATATGTACTGAACCCGAACCAATATTCCCCTCAAATATACAAGTTTTCCAAATCAAAGTGAGCTAGATGCCTTCCAAATATTTTCTCAAAACAACTGGTCATGCAGACAGGATATTATTTGCTCACTTCTGTCCTTTATTCCAAGGAGGCAAAGACACTATAATCACTGTATTTAATAGTGATACATTTCATCTTCCTATTGCAATAAATCAATGTTTATGATTACATCTTTATATTATCCACCGCCAAAGAAGTCCTTAACATTAACTGCTGAATATTCATACTTGGCATCTTTGCTTTAACCTTTGGAGCAAAACAAACATCGGTACATTGTTTTCTCCATTTGTAATTTATACGGTTGTCGTTCACTTTCAAATGCCTCATCAAAAGCTGCAGTCATTGTTTACTTCTCATATCACTCATGTAAGCTTGCCTCAAGAGTTGATGTTCAATAGATTGCAAATTTGTTCTGCTCTGCTACATATAATCCATGACCCAGAATCAGGTATATAAATGATTTGGCACCCGGTTCCATTGCTGGAGAGCAATGGCCCCCTTCCATCCACATTCCTACTCAATGAGGAGCAGTGCTCCTTACCAACCTTGCATCCAGCTATCCCTAGCCAACCACAGATCTGTGCCGCTGCAGTATCATTGCACTTAAGTAGGATTCTGACTTAGTCCGGTCAAAATCCCACAGATGGCAGCTTCTCACCATTGGCTTCCAACCCAAGCATATACTCAAATGTCTGAGCCAAATACTTTTATTTCCCATATTGATACTAATAGTTGGTCATTCTGTTCATGACAGTCACTTTTCATTTACAATGTAACCCAAAATATTTTATTTCTATGGCATGGAAACTGAACTGACATTTCTAATTTCATCATTTTATGCGAGTACACAATGTGTCCAGACATTCCAGCCATCATTAAGGTTACCTTTCTTCAATCCAGTTTTAATGATTTTAGTTTGTTTGTGTGTATATTCCCAACCTTCAATGTGTTTTTTTTTTTTTTTTTAGTTTGAAAAAGGAAAAATAGGCTTCCAGCCCTGACCATATGTTACTAGTTGCCACACTATCAAATGGAGACATACAAAATAAAGGTTTCAGGAAGCCTTGACATCTGTGCTCAGCATTTCATAATCATCTCAAGCACATAGGACTTTAACCACATGAATACTGGCACAGTTGCACACAGACCTCAGCTATGGTAATTTTAGAAATATGAAGGAACATTGGCTACTGAAAACAAACCAAAAAGAATATTACTCTAGTTTAAAGGAGTATAAATTCTGCCACACAGTACTAAACTGTTCTAATTAGAATAGCAATAGGATGAAATAATTATCTGTTTTTTTTATTAAATGGTTAGTAAGATTTGCTTGTCTGAATATGCTCCATCAATAAACCAATAAGAGATGTACACAAACAGCAACAGAAACTGGTGCTTTATAATCAACAAACACAGAGAAGCATCTGCCCTTGAATATTACCTTCAAGGTGTTCAACAGTTGAGAAATTATCAGCAATTCCCTTCTAAGACAAAGATTTTTTTTTCCATTTGAGAGATGGAAGAAAGTCTCCCTAAACTCTAATTACCGTTGGCTGGAAATTTTGGTGGAGAATGATAAAAAGATGCATAATAAATGGTCTTAAAAATAACTTTATTGTCCAAAATGTGCTCACAAAACAAAATGCAACAAAAGTCACATCTTAACTAAGAAATACAAAAGAAGGAGAGGCAGTGGTTCAGGAAAGTGGTGTTTTGTTTCTCCTACAAAAGTATGGAGTAGTATAAGAGGAGAGTAGTTATATTTCCTCTGTATATAATGCCATGTAATCATTGTTTACCCTGGTCAGAGACTGAAATAGGTCAAAGGAGATTAGCGTTCTACCCTGGTTAACAAATTCAAAGTAAAAATAAAATATGGCTTTTTTTGTGGTTAAGAGTAAGATGCATGTGTTGAGTGGATCAGGTCCTTTTCAAGAAGTTTTGTTTGCTAGTTTATTTTATTATTTTTTTTTTATTAAACTGCTGCAGTAAAAAAGCCTGATGTAAAAATTATGAAAGCATCTACAAGCAAGATTATTGGAATGGTAATGAGATCTGGAGGTTGTTGTTGTGTCTTTCGGCTTTTCCCGGTTAGGGGTCGCCACAGCGGAACTCCGATCCGCTAATGATTGGTAGTAGATTTTTAAGTGCCGAGTTGCCGGCCCTGACGCACAACCTTCAGTGAAGGTATGCCCATTCAAGCATGTCTCCACACAGAAGACAATCTAGCTGAGAATCTAACAGGACAACGTCTTACTGTGAGGCGACAATGCTACCGCAGCACCACCACCGCAGTCTGTAATGAGATCTGGAGGTAGTCTTCATAAATACTGTGAAAAGTAACGGACAGACTAGTGACCTTTATGGAATCCATCTAAATAGTCAAACTTGGCCTGAAATTTTTGATCCTGCCTTAACCTGAACATTTCTGTTAGAAAATGATATCTTGTCAATAGCATCTATGGCTGTGAGGGCATTGAACAGCAGGTTGTGGTTCACAAGATCAAATGATTTGGTAATATACAGAAATTCAGCATTGGTAAATTTTCCTTTATGCATATTATTTGTCTAAGTTTTTTCTATTCAAGAAACCATGCTACTGCTTGGAAAAAGGTAGTAAGGTAAACGTTTCCCCAAGGTTGAGAAGGTTTTTTAAAAGGTAAACTATTATGGACTTTCAAATGGAGGACTTGTTTTTTGTGTAAAAGATATAATGAAGATATAATGAAAACATGGTGAAGGAGTGGAAGCATAAATTTAATTGAGCATTTCATTGGAGAGTGTTGAATGGGATTTTGAGACTTCAAATTATATTTTTAATGTAATCAAAGTAAAATGTGGAATATATTCAGGAAGAAATGGAGATTCTACAACTGGGGGTCAAGGATGCTTCTTCTGCTGGTAGTGTCAATACTAAGCAGATTAGAAAATTATTTTAATAAGCAAGGACAGGAGAATCAAACATTGTTTGTTCAAATACTGTACCTACCCAGCTTTTACAAAAGTGTTAAGACATCCAGTAACATGCTTTCTTGTTTCAAAATTGTTTCGAGTTTGAGAGAAATGATTTTGTTGAAGTCGGTCTGTTTTTGTACCGCTTCACGTGCTTTCCTCACTGAAGGAAAGTTTAGATTCCTTCCATTAAGATTGTCACTCATTTAAGTAATGTGTTCAATTCGGGAGTTATCCAGTTGGGAATATTCTCCTTATGGATTCCAGTGATAACAGGAAAGTATTTTTAAGAATATTAAGGAAAATGGATGTTAAATTGTAATAGCTGGTTCTGGATCTTTAGAGTTAAGAAATGGAGAGTTATTTGAAAGACCTTAGATAGCTTTTTAGATTGTTAGATTTTCATTTGTTTTTCAGCTAAATGAGGTATTAATGGGTAAATGTTTGAGGATGACTGAGGCCAAAAGAAGTAGGTCAGTGGTCACGTAAGCTGTGGGACACTAACTTGTAGAGAAGAGCTGGTGAGTGCCCTGTTACTTATGTCTAAGTTGAGACAGGAGTACTAACTCAATTTAAGTTTTGGTCAGGTAGGATTTTTTACTTGTCACAAAGTATGTTAGAGTTTCATTAATATCATCTCAAGAGTCCCTACATGTTTCCAAGAATCCTCAGTGGTACTGAGAGTGGTATTACAATAATTCAATTGTTAAAAAAAGGTTTGACATTTTTTTTTTAAGAAAGAAAGAAAGCAAGGCAAGGTTACTACAAAATAATTTTTTTAACCAAATTGAGTTGACAGAATATGGCCATGTTTGTCATTGTAAATCTTGTTAAAGGACTGGATATAAAATTCAGTTAATCAAGGAAATCCGGTTATGAATATGCCTTCACTCAGTCCTTTTGCATGATCTAGGGTTATGAATGTAAGATTAACCAGGAAAGAATATATGCAATTCTGGAGAGTTTTCTTTCTTAACCAGGATTCAGTAACTGCTACAATATTGTGGGTGTGAGCATCATGGAAGACAGACCTCCTAAGTTGTTTGTAATGTACTTACAAGAGCAGAAATTGTTTCTGTGTCATAAGATATAGGATGGGGAGACCAGGATTGGGTTCATTGCTGTTGGCTATAGTCCCTTTTGCTTAGGGACACCTTAGCTCTATTGATAACGGATTGCATTTGAGTCACATTTGATATTAGAAGCCTTCATACTTCAACAAAACATCAGCAAGACTTGTTTAGCACACACAAACATTATTTCTTTTGCTCTTTAGATTCTCAGAAAATTACATTTTAAGTATATTTTTCACAGACCCGTTTTCATGTCAGTCTAAACACATGCAGATTTAAACAGATCTATAATGGTACATTTTATGACAGACTTCCTTTTTTAAAACTAGCCCCTGCCTCTCAGAATGTCCCAGCTCAAATTTTTGAATTATAAAATCTCTCTCTATTAAACCAAAAGTTAATTATACATTTATCTAATAACTGAACATAAATGCACAGGAGTTAAGAACTCTGTTCAAACAAGCCACTTTCAATCTATAAACAAAAGATCTTTAATTTGGCATTCATGATTATAAGCAGCCTAGATTTTTAAGCACATCTTCTGGACTGAATATATGTTCCTTGTTATTATGTTATAAAATGTTTTTCCTAACTGTAGTTGTATGATTAATTATCCTATGCTCTAGTGGATTTTATTACATCCAAACCATTGGTGTGTATGCATATATCTATACATAAACCTCATTTTCATATCCATTTGTCTGGTTCGTGTCTGAAAAGGAACTTATACTGGCCTACCATCCTGGTTAAAAAATTCAAATTAATGTATTGGAAACCTGGTGTTCCTATCCAGGGTAAATGCCACTCACTCCTTGAGTTCTTTGAATATTTGAAAAATGTTTGTGAAATACATTTAGTATACTTTGAATAAGTATAATGTAAACTATATAGTCTAACATAAGTAGCACATGGTTCATTTAGTGGGTAGTTAAGTATAAGAAAAAAAACACATTGGGAAATTACTTCTTGGATGCTATGAGTCAACATCTTCATCACCTCTTAGGTGTTCTGTCTCACTGGGAATTTAACAAAAAATATAGTATTACAATTAGGGATAAGGACTTAAAAGTATCTAAAACATATACTACAGAGAAGCTCGTAATATGGAGCTATTCTATGGAGCAACTAAACAGGCATAGACAGAAATGTGGAATGAACATAATGATGGAAAATCATGTAAGACTTGACAAATGGTTATCCATTTGATGCTAAAACTAATAGGAAACATAACGGGATTTTTTTGTGACCCCTTAGATAACTGGGACATTTTACAGGCACAGGAGTCCATACTCCTTCCTAATAAAATTAATTTCTCTTATAAGTGGAGGAAGAATATTGTTGATACACTGATAACTAGTGCACGCCATCAAAAGCAAGAAGGAAGGTTTTCCATGTGAAAGTTTCCAGATCTGCTAAAAAGTGGTAAACGCATAATACCTAAATCAGTGAGGAGAAGTCTTTGTTAGCAACTTTTTTATATGTGATTTGTGTGGGGTAGTTTATATCAAAGGTTGCAACTCAAAGTATGGGGTGGTATTCATAGTCTGGGAGTTGCAGCTACATAGCAGTCATTTGCGAGAAGTGCAGCTAGATGTAAATGCAAATAGGCTAAGGGGAGGTTATTAGCTCTGAATAAGGAAAAGCAAAAGTGATTTGAAAAGCATGCCTACTTAGGGAAAAACCTTTAAGTACTACACGAAAACTTAAGGCTTTATTTTACTTTGTATGCTTTTGGATATTGCAGATGTGCATGGGTTTGTGCAGTCAGGTTTAACAAACTTAAGGCAAGCGGCAGATGCACAGCTTTTATTCATATTTCAGAAACAAAAGGGTTTAAAATGTTTTCTATAGGGGTATCTAAGTCGACACCATGATGTTTTTATTGAAGAGTAGAAAGGTGGGAAGATAGGAAAGACTGACAAAGGGAAACACAGAAGGAAAACATCAAGAGGGTTGTGCTGGAGAAGGTGGGAGATGGGGGGGCACTATTTTTGATAGGGGATAGACCCTCCACATATTTTATTTATAATAAGGTAATTTGGTGGGAAGTAGGTAAGATGGAGTAGGTGAAAGGATAAAGAAAGAAGGGCTGAAGAAGTGCCAGCAAGAATCTCACACCACACAGCCTCAAATGGTTCCACTGCCAAGTGTTCCAGGGCAGGACACCAATGTTGAATGGCTAGGGGACTGTGATGGTGTGCTGGTCTGCACTATCTGGGACAGCATCTTTTGAGCATGCTGAAGAGAAGCTTAGACTGAATCTGTCTGTCCACTACCTGCTCAAGGATGTCCCCATTTAAGTGCTGTAGTCCCCATTCAGTAAGGGTTGGTAGACTGCCATGTACTGGGGTGCCTGTGAGACAGGTGCCACCACCCTGACCCTATGAGGATGTCCTTGGATGGGCAGAGGGCTAGTACTTCATAAACTGGGAGGGTCTTGCCTGGCCAGCTCCAGAGGATTTTGAATCTGTAAAAAAAAATGAACATAAATGGGAGAGAAAGAAAATAAAGGTCAAAGGAATGCACAAGTAAAGCATCACAAAAAAAATGAGAAAAAAGTTGGGAGAACACAAAAGAGAAAATACATACAATAAATTTGCACAATTTTTCACAGCATTCAATTTCCTTTTTATTTTACAGATCTTTACTGAAGTAAAACACAATGCTGGGGGAGGTTACGGAGACTTTTGGATAACTCTGTATAGGACATGCTTATGTAGACTTTTGGATGAAATTGTATGTGAAGGCCTTAGGTTTACTATGCACAACAGTGCTTGCTATCAAGTAGTGGTGGGGTTAACATCTTGCAGTCTACTACACAAATATAATGATCATGCTTATGCCTGATATGAATTTTACAATATTGCACGGAGAACACCCTTTCAAAATGTTTACATCTTATAAAGTCAATTAAAGAAAGGTTACTGCACTTTTATATTGAGATAGCTCTTACTCTTGCTTGCAGTAACATGCTGAATGCACTCTAATACTTCTGTTACAATTCTGTATCAATTACTTCTTTATGTACAGTACCGAAAAGAGTTAAAGACCAAAATAATGCACTTCTGATATATCTCACTCTTACCTGTAATAATGTACTCAAGTGAGTCACTTACTATACTGCATTAATTATTTATTTTTATATATATATATATATATATATATATATATATATATATATATATATATATATTAATGCAGTCAGTTAAATACACCATACTATGTACTACTTTATTCAGGCTTACTAGCAGATTCAACAGATCTATTTGCTTCTCCTGCTGTCTCCTATTGCAGATGATTTGTTGTTCTGCTATAAAAAGAAGAGGTCTGACAATTCTTGTTCATCAGTGTTTCACTTTTTCCCCTTAACATTAATTATATGACTATTATTAATAAGCCATTCCATTCACTGCCCTATTTCCTTGGTATGCATTTGTTGTACTGTGTGTTATCACCTGAATTCTCATACTTTGCTAATCGTCCCTTTACTAAAGTTATAAAACGCAGATATTGTTTTGCTGGATTTTTTTTAAATACTATCGTTGCATGCAACAGTCTTTGAATTGTGTTCAGACAGAAGGTGTAGACACACACAACAATCCAGCGAGTCATGGAAGTATATTTTCTTAGCTGTACAAAAGTATTTACTTAGAAAATTAAATTTCTTCCTTAACAATTCTTTTTTTTTTTTAAAACAAGTTTATTGTTTTTAACATACAAAATAAATATCATAACAATTTTATACAAGCAATTAAAATAACCGAAGTATTTACAGAGACATCCACTACAAATCAAATCAATTGATTAAACTATAATGTCATCCTATTGAAACTAAGATTTTTTTAACAAGTTTTGTAAAGTATCCCATATAATATAATAAGATGTTTTTCTAGTAGTTCTTGATTTTATTGTCAAAAATTCCATATGACACACTTCAGTCATAACATTTTTAAATTCATTAAATGAAGGAGGGGTATCTGAAATCCAATTTCTGGTTATTATTTTTCTAGCCACTGCTAGAATAGACCATAATAAGGGAAGTTTAACTTTTTTAACACTTTTAGGAACAGGTGTGTTAAATAATATAAGTGATTTAGAAACAATGAAATTATCTGTGAAAAGGGCCTGCAAAAATCATTGATTAACTTCCAATATTCCTTCAATTTTATACAGTCATAAAACATATGTGCCCAATCAGCATTTATTTCTACATTACATCTTTTACATAAGTTGTCTTTATTATTTATTTTATTCATCATTAAAGGTGTATAGAAGGATCTATGTAAAAATTTCCAAGTAAAAAGTCTCCAATTAATGGAAGAAGTAGTTTTATAAGCAGATTCCAATATATATTGTTTATCTTGTTGTTTTGGTGATTCACCATTAATGGAAATGAAATAATTCCAATAGGTATCTGAACTGTAATGAGTTTCTTCTCTGATAATTTTATGTATGTATGAGAGCTTACCTTTATCAGAAACTCGATGTTGTAAATGTAATATCAAGTAATCAATCAGTATTGGAACAGATTCTTTAACTGTTAAAGACATTAAATCAATTTTATTAATAAGATGTTGTCTAAAAGTCTGAATTTCTAACCAACATGTTTCTCTCAAATCAAATTCTTGCTTTAAGAAGTCTAAATTTTTTACTTTATTATCAGACAGTAACTGATACCAATACTTTAGATCATTCTCTGTGACTAAAAGAGTTCTTTCAGAGGTGGTTGACAAAAGCATACCTTGTGTATACATTATAGGGAATAGAATAAAATTCCATTCCTTATACTTAGGATGCATGAATATAAAATTACGATAACTGATAATAATGTTTAATGGGTAACTAACTATATATTTTGGTGTAATGGATGAAGTACAAAATTCTTTTAGTAACCATAACATGGGGTTATTTACAATAATATTTTTATGTATTAAAGAGATTTTCATGAAGTGAATGCTAATTAGTTCCCAGTAATCTTTCCATCTTGCAACATATGACTGATCTATTAACAAAGTAATAACTTTTATAATAGAAGAGATAGTATATAAATTAAAGTCTGGAAATGAAATGCCCCCTTGAGACCAGCTATTAGTATGTTTTTTTAATGCAATCCTAGGTCTATTAGGTGCCCATAAGAAATTTAACATTAGTGAATTCAATTTCTTAATAATTATTTTTGTAGGTGGGAGTATTATTGATTGTATTAAGTATAATATCTTAGGGAATACTATCATTTTAATAATTGTGAGTCTCTCTTACATGGTAAAAAACATATTGTTCCAGCTATTGAAAAGATTTTGTATATTAAGAAGACAGGTACTATAATTATTATGTATAATAGATTTGATATCTTTAGTTAATATTATACCTAAGTAAGTTATCTGACCCGAGTTTGGTAGGGACATTTTTTCGTGTGTATATTGGTAATATTTTAGTTTTTTCTTCATTGAATATTAAACCAGAGATATTTTTAAAATCCATCATTTTATCAAATAAGGTCTGCATTGAAGAGTTAGATCCTGCTGATGTAATTAGAACATCATCTGCAAAAAGTTGAATTTTAGATATTGTATTTTCATCTATATCAAATCCTTCTATATCAGTACTGTTTCTGATCAAATTAGCCCAAGGCTCCATTATTAAAGTAAATAATAGTGGAGAGAGTGGACACCCTTGTTTTGTACCTTTTAAAATGGGTATTTTTTGTGAGACGTATGTTCCTATCTTTAATGTAAGCCAATGCTCCTTTATATAGATGTTCAATTAGATTTACAAATGCATCTGAGAAGTTTGTGCACTTCAGTAAGATAAACAAGTAGTCCCAACTTACTGAATCAAATGCTGAACTTATATCGAGACTAATAAGTGTTAAATCTTTCTTTTTCCTATTTGCAAAATCAATTAACGTTAAAGTTCTCCTTATATTATCAAAAGTATTTCCATTTACAATAAAGCCTGTTTGGTCTATATCTATAATGCCTGGGATGATTGTCTTTAATCTATCAGCAAAAATACTCAAACATTTTATAGTCAACATTAAGTAATGAAATAGGTCTATATGAAGTGCATCTGGTTGGGTCTTTATTGGGTTTTAAAATTGGTTAAATAAATGTGTATTGCCAAGATGGGGGAGTTGTTAACTCATTTTGGGCCAAAATAAAAACCTTATGTATTAATGAGTAAGTACTTTTGAGAAGAATTTTATAGATCTCTGGTATAATACCATCATTACCTGGTGCTTTGTTTGATTTAAGCTTGTTTATTTGTATAATAACCTCTGTATATGAAATATTTGTATCCATTAGTTTAGTCTGTTGTTTATTAAGTTTTTTGTTCATGTTTGTAGTTATAAATTTCTTTATTTTATCTTTAGGCTCCATGTTAATGTTATTATGATTAATTTTGTGAAAGTGATTTCTAAATTCATCTAATATTTCTGGTAAACTAGAAACATTCTTCTTTTTCCTTGGAGAGAAAATTTCTTTGATATGATTTTGTTTATTCAACCTTTTTGTTTTATTTTTAAGTCTATGTAAGTATTTGGGACTTATTGGGTAAGACAAAAACTTATATTTCTCTAATGTTATTTTAACTTTATGAGTTAAAATTTCTTTGTATTTCTCATTTAATTTATTTATTTCTTCAATGACGTTTTTGTCCATAATATTTTATTTATTATTATGTTTGTATGAGTCTAATTTGCTTTGAATATCTAGTAATTCCTTGTCCCAAGATTTCCTTTTATTATTATACCATCTGATACTTTGTCCATATAAATATGATTTTAAAGCATCCCAAACATAAACAATGGAGACTTCAGGTGTATTGTTTAAGTCTAAAAAATGTTGCACTTCTGAAAGTATATAATCTTTATAGTCTTTTAGTTGAGTTAAGTATGCTGGTATCCTTTTGATCTGGACATTGTAAGTACTTTTTATCATAAACTCAAAGACAATTGAATTATGATCTGATATAGGACACGAAATGATTTTAGAATTAATTAAGTCTGTTACCATCTGGTTAGAAATAAAGACTATCTATTTTTGAATAAGTTTTATATCTGTTAGAAAAAAAAAGTGTATGGTAATGATTTTGAATCTGATTATTAATATCATTCAAATGATATAAATTAACAAAATCCTTTAAATGTTTTGCATTAGATGTAATTTTCCTTTTTCCTATAGTAGTAGTATCTTTTTCATGTAGGATACAATTAAAGTCACCTGCTAAAATAATATCTCCTATAGAAAATGATATGATCTTATTGAGATGGTGTTTCACTGTATTAATGCCAATTCCTGGTATCCAATATACATTGATTAATGTATATGTCTTTCCATTAATCTGTATTGTAACCATACAAAACATTCCTTTATCATCTTTATAAGACTTAATAGTTTTAGGTATGGGCATACTTTTATTCCATAAAATAGCCACTCCTCTTTTTTTCTGAGTGTGTTTTGAACTAACCAAGACTGTATATTTATTAGTGGCTAATTTATCAATATCCTTTTTCAGGAGATTTGTTTCTTGAAGGAATACTAAGTTGCCCCTATGCAAATTAATGTATCTCATTAAACTTGCCCTTTTACATGGGTTATTCAGTCCATTAATGTTTAAAGAAATTCCTTTTAGAGAAATAATTTAGCTTTTATAAACATATAAAACATATAATCAGAATAACAATTAACAAAATAAATGATATTATACCTCCTCCTTTAGGTGTACCATTAATTATAGCTGTATTTATTGAAAATCTTATGGGATTTTGTATAAGCTTCACTTTTATTTGTAGTGACAATGAGTTTATAAAATGTGTTGTGGATGTCAGAACTATATACAAACAACAATAAACAGGTGAAAATAATATTAGGATTAAACATTGCACCCAGCCTGGAGTTAAGAACTCCAACTTTGAGTAGCACATACCACTCAAGTTATCCCCCTATCCTAAGCAGCAGTACCTCAGCTGCCATCATATCAATTCAATACTAACTATTATTAACTAAAGTTAACCTCATTTAATTAGATTATCTAGTAAGACAAAGCTAAACAATTTATAAATCAGCTTCATATAAACAAATAAGAACATTTAGAAATAGCTCATATTACTATGTACATCTATTTTGTATAATACACTCATAATCAAAATAGCATTCTAATAAACTTGATAATGGGAACAGAGTAGAGAGAGAGAGAGAAAGAAAAAAAAAAAGGGCATATCTATATATTAGTTTATTAAAAGTTTGTAAAAATAAGTTCTTATGTTCATTTGGATTCAATAACTTAGGCTATTATGGTTCAGACATTATATATATTAGGGTATTCCTACTTTCTGTCATAGAAATGTAGTTAACACTTTTAAAAACTTTAAATTACTTGCACCAAAGCTTTCTTCTCATACTTATTATTGCCAGTAAATAAAATATTTATACTCATACATATGTTTACAAATCATACTGCACAGCAATGTAAATTCCTAGTTCTACATAAATCATTGTGAAGAAAGCCATCTGTATTTTATATATCTGAACTGCTGCTTTAAAATATGTCACGACAGTTTCTTCTAAGATATAATCATAATGATACTTGTGCTTGTCAATTAGATAAGTCAAATGATTTATGACATTATATATGTTTAAATCATAAATATTTATATACAATGATATGTTGCAATCATGTAAGCTTTCAAAAACATGTGCATATATGTTTTACCTTCTATGCCTTCGAAAATATCTCACTTGCTTACTATGGCATACTGAATCATTTAAAATCATTATAACTTTCATATTTTATAAATTACATCTTAAATAAGTAAGTTGTTATGAAGAATAACTTACATTTAGATGTCATAAAGTTCATTTTTCATCACAAAGTCGCATTTACAGCAGTTCTACTTCCTGGAACAGTGTTCTTCTTGAATCTGCGATGTGTCAGTGTGAAATCAGGGGTCAAAGTTCAAAATGACTGCATTCAGCTTCTCTGCGTGTATTCTGAGTGTTGAAGCTTTTAAAACAACTCGAGGACACTATTCACGAGGTAACCCACATCCCAAATTGTCTCCCTTAACATTCTGGCGGGAATTTTAGTAAATGCAAGTGACTGACGTTCATTTAGTAATACAAATGAAACTAAACAGTGCAAAACCTTTGTGAAGTATTTTACAAGTCATTACAGTCTCCATGACAGTGAAACCAAGCCTACAGTTATTTAACATATTATACAACTTATTTTTATATGCCCCATTTCATTTTCTCTTACAAATCTTATTATATACATATGTCAGTATTATCAGAAGCATATAACTGTACTTATAAGAGAGAAAGAGAGAGAGAGAAAAAAAAAGAAAAGGAAGAAAGTAGAGAAAAAAGAGAGAGAGAGAGAAGAAAGAAAAAAAGGAAGCTACAAAGAGTATCTACAAAGAAATATTACTTTCTGTTTGTATTAATAAAGTTAAACATGAAACATATTACTTACAACTATTTTAGTTCTAATTATTTGCAATTATATCATGACATATTATTTGTAATCATGTAAAAGCAATAAAGTCATGGTATAATATTTAGCAACAGTGTTTAAACAGCATATATAGTTTTAAAGAACTAATAAGTTATTATTTCACTTTTTCCATATTTTTCATCATACTTCTCTCCTTGCCCTCCCCCACCCCTCACTAAATGCATAGTTTAAAAAAGAATGCCATTATTTAAAACAAGAAGAGAAAGAAAATGTATCAAATTACTAACCTTAGGTCTCTTTATCACAAAGAGAAACAAGTTGATTGATAGCATGTTATTTGTTCCTCAGAGAGTTTGACTATTTATGAAACAAAAACAGTTCTTTGCACACAGAAAAATAACTTTAAATAAATCTTTAAAATATTTGTGGCTTTCTGGAGATGCAATAACTGTATTTGAAGAGATTAAGAGAAAAGGAAAAAAATAAATAAATAAATAAAAATATAGAACATGTCATTTGTTTTTTAGTCTTTTTTGCTTCTCTGAAGTCTTCCAAGAAGTTCCTGTTGCCATCCTCTTTAACAAAGGACTTGCCCATTCCATATCTTCTATTTTATCTAATATCTTATTTTTTTTAATATACAGCAAAAGAGAGTCCAAGTCTTCAAAAATTCTAGGGCCATCAGGTAAAAAGATTTTTAGTTTGGCAGGAAATAAAAGGTAAGTTTTGAACTGTGCTTTCTTAAGCTCTCTTATTAATGGCAAAAAAACTTTTCTTTTAGTTATTACCAAGGAAGAATAGTCATTGTCAAAACGCACAGTTGCCTCATTAATTTTAATAGGTGCTTTAGCCCATGCAGATTTTAATACCATCTCCTTGTCATAAGATGATAAAAATCTTACTATAACTGATCTAGGATACTTTTTTTAGAGTTAAAATTAGATAAGGACCTATGGGCTCTTTCAATACCAAAAGAAAATGCTTCTGACAAGTCTAAAGTTTTGGGAAGCCAAGTATTTAAAAAGGAAGTAATGTTGTTACCTTCTATATTTTCTGGCAGTCCAAAAATCCTAATATTATTGTGTCTAGATCTGTTTTCCAGGTCATCAAGTTTGGATTGTAGGTGTGTGTTCTGCTTCAGCAAAAACTCAATGTTAATTTCTTCTTCCTGGATTCTGTTCTCCATATCATTAACAGTCTCTTCTATGCCTGTAATCTGAGCCTTCTGTTGTTGCAAGTCTTGATGTAACAAATCCATTTGTTTTGTAGTTTTTGCTATGAAGTTATCAATTTTAGTATCCAGTTTGTCCATTTTGGTTGTTAGTTGCTGAATAGTAGATATCAGAGACTGAAGCTCTTTCTTGATGCTGGAATCCTGACTGTTTGCCTTACTGGAACTCATTTTGAACAGAGGTGATGAAAGAGAAATTTCCAAGATGATTTCTGACAGGAAAATTATTGAAATTTTCTTTCTTTTTTAGATATTATTCAAGAAACTGATATTCCAAACGTATTTAGAAAGAAAATTATTTCATTAGTTGATTTTTAAAGTAATTATTTCCTGTCAGTGCAGTTAAGTTGGTGGAGCTGAAGAAATCTGCTGCTATCCTGTGTTCATCCTTGGCCACGCCCCCCCATTCCTTAACAATTCTGAGTATATAAGGTGATGATTTAAAATATATACATAAGTATGCAGCAAAGTATGTGCTGGACATTCACTTGACACTACAACTTCTACTCCACCTACCCAACCTCCACTCTGACTAGGATGTGATGCCGAACTGACTTCAGCCATCTTGTAGCTAGAATTAAAATTGTAAAAATAAAAATCACTTTCTTATACAATTACTACACTAAAACATTTCTTAGCCTACGCAAACTGCAACTAATTTTACTACCCAAGTTAAAGCAATACTAAATTAAAGTACAGAAATGCAAAAATGTTTTACTTTCTGTATAAACAAGTATTTATAAGTCTACTGATGAAGATCTGTGTCTGTGATTTAATGTTTGCAGATTATTGTTTTATTCATACATATGTTACACTTGTATTTATACTGACAATTATGTTATTTAAATAGCCCCTGCATTTGTATACAGATGCAGTTCTGTGTAGATGTGTTTATGGTTTCACATTATTGTAACATTACAGGTACACGTGTGTATTATAGTAAATATCTTCACTTATGCAATCTCCTTATATTTTATTGGCCTAAGTTTAACCGTTGTTTAATATAACCCACAGAACAAAAAAAAAAAAATGAATGTTTTATTTACTATAGAATTCTGCCCTTCTCACATACAAGGTGCTCACCCAGCTCTTGTCAGATGTCTATTTTTTCCAGCTGAAACCTCGAGTACATGCCTTAATCTTTTCTGGGTATGATTCCTTGAGAAGGTAGACCATAATTTTGGTCTCCTTATTAGACCAGCTTGAAGTACAGCCTGAAGCCTTTACAGGTGCTGCCATTATTAGAAGGGCCAGAACCAGAACGAAGTAAGTATGAGTAGGTCTGTGGTTCACAGGATTAGAACCACTTCCTCTGGGGTGTGACACTACCTTATGCAAACCCAGTAAACCAGCAGGGGAAGTACAGCATGTACTATTATTACTGGTAAGTTTTGTTTACCAAAAATACTTTGTCACATACATTTGTTTTTACAGGAATACATTCTATATTTCATTTATATGGTAGATAAAATACAGTATACAATGATTTTCTTTTTATTTTAATTGCTACTGTAGCTATAAATTACCTTAGCTATCTTTTTTGGAAGTATTACACCTGAATGACCCATATCCCTACAATGTAGCTGCAGTCTTTTTTTTTTTTTGGGGGGGGGGGTGCATACATAGATATTCCTGTGTATGTGTGTGAAAAATATTTTTTAAGTATAGAGTAGCTTGAGCTGAGAAAGTGTGCCAGATGGTATTAGATGGGTAGAGATTACACTTGCCTATTGAGCAGTCTCTAACACATATTACTTAATTTTATTTTTTCTGAATATATTTAAATTTAAGCATTTCTGAGCCTATTTGTGCATTTCTACAGAATGCTATGCAAATGCGCATATATCTGAGGCCATCCATGCATTTTCAGTGCATGTTTGGGACTGCTGAGAACTACTGTGGACTCTTGTCTTTTTCTGCAACGGACTCCCTTATACTAGAGGCCATGTTCATGGACAGACAAAAGTGAATTACATCCACAAAAGACCATACACATTAAAGTATAACTGCAGTTCATAGCAGTAGACATAAAAAGGACTAATTTGCATGCAAAACATGTAAATGGGATTGGAATTTATGCAAAACAGTTTAACACCACCATATTAAGTTGTGATTACTCAAGTTAGGTGGCAAATGTCTGCCTTAGAAAACTGCAGACTTCTTAAAACAAAAAAAAATAAATAAAAATATTAAAATGTAATATGAAACACTTCAAAATAATATAAAATTGGAGGGTTACCCAAAATAATTTTTATTTTACTGACATGATGGGCATATTATGGGTTTAATGAATAGTGTAAAGCTCTCATTTCTAATTTGAAAACCATTAATGCAAAAGTTGGAAATGATTAATGATCACTGCAAAAAAATAATTTACATTCTTGTCATTCAGTGATTGTACATATACATTGTTAAAATGCAGTGTTTAAATAAGTGCCAAGGATTTGTATAGGCTGTACATGCATACCTTTATTTGGAAATTTCTGAATATCAGTGAAGAATGAAAAATGACAGCATTATGAAGAAATGACAATGGTAGGGGCTAAGGGAAAGATAAATCTGTTAAAAAATAGCTTTACTTTTTAATTTCTCCAAGTCATTTGGGTTTCTAATACCATGATAGGAATGGACCCCATTCCTAAGTCAAAGTATGATTAAAGTTCATAAAATTAGTATGGTTTCAATCTTTGATGTTAGCCAGAAGTGCTCGTTGCAGTACCAGCAATATGCCCAGTAATGAATCCTTCTGCAATTCATACAAAGTTGCACATACTGGTAACATACAGTGAATATAAAAAGTGTGCACATCTCTGTTAAAATGCCAGGCTTTTGTGATATAAAAAAATTAGACCACAATAAATCATTTCAAAACTTTTCCCACCTTTAATATGACCTATAACATGTACAATTCAATAGAAAAAACAAATCTATTAGTAGAAAAAATAATAAACGCACAATAAGCTGGTTGCATAAGTGTGCACACCCTTAAACAAATAAATTGAAGCACCTTTTGATTTAATTACAGCATTCAGTCATCTTGGGTAGGAGTCTATCAGCATGGCACATCTTGACTTGGCAATATTTGCCCACTCTTCCTTGCAAAAGTGCTCCAAATCTGTCAAATTGTGAGGGCATCTCTTGTGCCCAGCCATCTTCAGGTCACCCCACAGATTTTCTATTGGATTTACAGTAGATCTGAGCTCTGGCTGGGCCATTCCAAAACTGTAATTTTCTTCTGGTGAAGCCATTCTTTTGCTGACTTGGATGTATGCTTGGGGTCATTGTCATGTTGAAAGGTGAAATTCCTCTTCATCTTCAGTTTTCTAACAGATGCCTGGTGGTTTGGTGCCAAAAGTGATTGGTATTTGGAACTGTTCATTATTCCCTCCATCTTGACTAAAGCCCCAGTTCCAGCTGAAGAAAAGCAACCCCAAAGCATGATACTGCCACCACCACGCTTCACCATGGGGATGGTGTTCTTTTGGTGATACAAAGTGTTGTTTTTGTGCCAAACGTACCTTTTGAAATTGTGGCCAAAAAGTTCAACCTTGGTCTCATCAGACCATAACACATTTTCCCACATGCTTTTGGGAGATGTGATGTGTTGTTTTGCAAACTTTAGCCAGGCCTAGATGTTTTTCTGAAGAAAATGCTTCCGTCTTGCAACCCTACCCCACAGCCCAAATATATGGCGAATATGGGAGACTATTGTCACATATATTACACAACCTGTACTTTCCAGCAATTCCTGCAGTTCCTTCAGTGTTGCTGTAGGTCTCTTGGCAGCCTCCCTGACCAGTTTTTGTCTTGTCAATTTTGGAGGGATGTCCAGTGCTTAGCAATGTCACTGTTGTCCATATTTTCTCCACTTTTTGACGACTGTCTTCACTATGTTCCATGGTATATCCAATTCTGTGGAAATTTTTTTGTACCCTTCTCCTGACTGATACCTTTCGACAATGAGATCCCTTTGATGCTTTGTAAACTCTCTGCGAACCATAGCTTTTGCTGTAACAGGCAACTTAGTAAATGTCAGGAAAATCCTACTAGGACAGCTGAACTTTATTTGGGGTTAATCAGAGTCTCTTTAATTGATGGCAGGTGTGTATCCAAGAAGACTGAAAGTTGTAATTAAATCAAAAGATGCTTCAACAAAGTATTAGTTTAAGGGTGTGCACACTTATGCAACCAGCTTATTGTAGTTTTTTTTTTTCTCCTAACTGATTTGTTAGTTTTTCCAATTGAATTGTACAGGTTATAGGTCACATTAAAGGTGGGAAAAGTTTTGAAATTATTTATTGTGGTCTTATTTTATATATCACAAAAACCTGGCAGTTTAACAGGGGATGTGTGTACTTTTTATAGCCCTGATATCAAAGTATGATTGTAAATTCTTTATAAGACCCCATTGCACCTACTACTATTAGAACTGTCTGGGTATCCTTTTTTTCACATTGCCCTTATTTCTGCCTGCAAATCCTGGTATTTTATGATGGCCTCACTCAATACCTATGTACATAAGACACCATAGTCACTGGTTGTAGCAATTTCTATGATCAATGGTACTTTTGTCTTCTTTTTATAGACTATCTGGTTTTCTCGCATCTATTTTTGAACTGTTGGAAATGGGTGATCCTATGTTGTATAAATTTCATAATTTTTTAGAATGCTTTATGGCTCACTTTTCCTGTGTTTTTCACCTACTTCAATATTGTAATGTTTGTACAATCCCCAATGCAGCAGTCTTGCCACATTGTTATGCCTCTCAGTATACACTCCTTCTACCATTAGTACAGCACATCCAACAAGGTGTGACTGTTTCCAATTCTGTTTTATAAAACCTACATCTGTCTGTTTTTCCCACATGCTCAATGAACTTTGTAAACCAACACATATGTATGCAGTCCACTATATTGACCTCAATTAACCTTTCATCTTTTGATTTAAATTCACCTCTCCTTAACCATTCCTGTGTTCTGTACTGATCAACAAGAGGTTCTTCCCAGAGTTTTCTATACTTGCAACTGTAGTTGTGCATTTTCCACAATTCCTGCCTTCTCATCTGATCCTTCACCTTATATATATATATTTTTTTTTTTTGGCATATTCATTTGCTATCTGATTTTTATCTACTTTTGTTTGATTTCCATTCCCGCTTGACACCAATACAGTTCTGCTAAATTAAGCTGGGAAGTCATCTTGCACTTATTTGCCTCACGTTTTAAAATTTTCACTACATTTGGAATATGTATGCCATTGCACTATTGCAGATCTATACATGTAATCGATTTCCAGGAGGCCCATATCTCCTTCAGAACATGGAAAATAGAAGGTTTGGTATATACTGATTTTTATAAATCATTTGGTGAGCATGAAGCATCCTTCTTGTTTTCCTGTCCAACCGATAAAACGCTTTTTGGGGCCAGTCAATCACTCAAACTGTAAATTAGGACAGGAAGAGCAAATTGGTTTATAGCTTGGACATTATTCCTAGATGTCAATGCTGTGTTCAGGATTAATTTTAGTCTTCTATAATATTTCTTACTAAGTTTTATTTGCATTTGTTCATGTTTTATTGTTGACCCTTCATCAACTCCCAAATATTTATACCCTCCATCTTACTCAGGTTCCTTTATATCACATTCCTGTCCCAAACTGATGTTCTCTCGGTGCTGCAGCTTTCCTGTTTAAAGGTTATTTTTGCACATTTATCAAGCCCAAATGATACTCTTATGTGATCTGAAAAAGCTTTGACCAATTGCAGTTGTGTTTTCAGTTCATTTGATGAGCTATACAGTTTTAAATCATCCCCAAAAAGAAGATGAGAAGTCTTTACACTTTGTTGCTTGATGGGAGCCAAATTGTAGCCATGACCTAATCTGTTATGTAGATAGCTTAATGTGTTAAGACCAATGATGACAGATTGTCACCCTGGAATATCCCCTTTGAATTTTTATCCCTAGAATAATAATTTGTCCTTTATTCTGGCTTAACTGCAAAGTGGTTTGCCACTGTTTTATGGTCACTGTAATGTAACTGATCAGTGTAGGGCCAATCTTATACATTTTAAGCGCTCCTTTATTCATGAATGTGGAATAGAAACAAATATTTCTTTGTAGTCTATCCATGCCATACTTAGATTCTTCCCCTTTTTACAGTTCTCCATTATGACTTGAACAAATAATTATTTGTTCCATAGGACTTTCTTTTTTGGCCCTTGATTTTGTGATTTTTGTGGACTACTTGAGGCTGTACTAACCCCATTGTAGGAATAATTCTATGTGTTGAGGATTCTACACATCATTTTTTCCAGTCCTGGCACATGCGGGCCTACCAGGATTGGGCACTTTTTTATCCTGACTTTTGTGCACCAAACTTTTTTTTTTATTGTTTAACCTACTTGTCTATGATGTATGCTAAATAAAATACAGTCTATTTATCGGTGTCATATTGGTAAGATTTTGTGAAAAACAGGGTCCAGCTCATGAAGGTACTCACCAAGATGAAGAATTAAATTCCAGTAATACTATTATCCTTTACTCACTGCTTTTATCATCTCTCCATTCAGTGACTGCTTTATTGTTATGAATGTTTTTCATGAAGACATTACTGTAACACAACCTTACTTGGCTGGACTGAGATTTTGCATGTATATATAATTATGGGATTTATGGAAGGCACTCATGGTCATTGTAGTATTGTTTGACTGACTGCATCACGTTTTTTTCTCTGTGACTTTGGCCTTTTTTTCATATGAAGTATGATGCAAAGCAAGGGGTCAAGGCAAAGAAAAGACAGCTTCAGCAATGAGGAAAATCGCATCGTCATGGCAACCCTTAGGATGATGGGAAAAGCACAGTTTTGTACCTACCATAAATGTAGATTTTCGAAGATCCACATTGCTGCAGTCCTTACACTTGGGTAGTCCGCTGTCCTCTGTCGGCCCGAATATCAAAGTATAAGGCTGACATCGGTCAAGGCGCATTTGACTGACATCAGGACGTCAGGGTACAAATGCGCATGACCGACGTCATATCCTCAGTCTTTTCTTGCCCCAGATGTCAGAAGACCCTAAAAAGAAAGGTCAAAACCAAAAGACAGCAAACAAACCAACCACCATCCTAGCACTAAAAATATGTACAATATATACAATATACAATATACCTCATATTGACAACCCAACCCACACAACCGCCTCTAACTACAGAGGGGAAGGAGGGAGGGTAAATTGGACTGCAGCAATGTGGATCTTCGAACATCTACATTTATGGTAGGTACAAAACTGTACTATGTTCTTCATCTCACATTGCTGCAGTCCTTACACTTGGGTAGAATCCCAAAGCAGAGGTAAGGGAGGATGGCCAAACTATAAGGAAGCAGGAGCTGCCAAAATGCCCTGCAAAACAGCAGTGGCAAAACCAGCCCTAGATTTAGAATAAAGTGGTAGGTGATAATGCCTAGAGAAAGTATGCACTGAACTCCAAGTAGCTGCCTCCAAAATATCCTTAGTTGCCACCCCCCTCAAAAAGCTGTCAGTGGCAGTAGCCCTAGTGGAATGAGGCCTAATCCCAGCTGGAATCTCCTTGCCATGATGGGAATAACAGAAAGCAATGCAAAACCCAATCCACTTAGAAATAGTTTGTTTTGACACAGGTTTGCCCTGAGAACTCAAAGCAAAAGAAACAAATAACTGCTGAGACTGCCTGAACCCTTTAGTTCTGTCCAGATAATATCGCAACTGCCTGTGTACATCTAAAGTGTGCAAAATCTTTTCCCCTTTATTTTGGGGGTTTGCATAAAAAGTAGGCAAATGAATAGTTTGGTTTAAAGCCACACTAGAAACCACTTTAGGCATAAAGGAAGGATTAGTACGTAAAGATACCCTATCCTTATGGAAAATTAAGAAAGGCTCAACCGCCATAAGGGCCTGCAACTCAGAAACCCTTCTTGCAGAGGTAATGGCCAACAAAAAAGCAGTCTTCCATGATAAATATTTCAACTCGGTAGTAGCTGCAGGCTCAAAAGGTTGTAGAGTGAGTTTCTCCAACACAAAATTGAGATCCCAAGCAGGAGTAGGAGCTCTACGTGGGGGTCTTATATTCTTTGCCCCTCTAAGAAATTGCTTGAACAAAGGATGAGAAAACAATGGCGGGTCACAATCATAGTGAGCCAAAATTGCTGCAGCATGAACCTTAATAGAAGAGAAGGACAAACCTTTGTCCAGTAACTCAGTAAGATATTGAAGAGCCACACTTAAATTAGGCTCAGAAACATCCAAATCCTTTGCTGCACTCCAAAATAAAAATCTCTTCCATTTATCTGCGTACACTTTCCTTGTACTAGGTCTTCTAGCTTCCAAAATAACATTCAAAACTTGCTGTGGAAGTTGAGACCCACTATGGTTCAAAACAGAATATGCCAGGCTGTTAGGTGAAGAGAGTGAAGCTTGACATTGAGCAAATGACTGTCCTCCTGAGACAACAGGTGTGGAATCAAGGCAAAGGCCATGGAGGCTCCGTACCAGGCTTCTCAGTAATGGGTACCAATGCTGTCGAGGCCAATCTGGAGCTATCAAAATCATCCTTGGCTTGTCCTGTCTGGCCTTTAGTAGTACCTTTGGGAGGAGAGGCAGAGGTGGAAAGGCATACACATGAAGATTGCTCCAATTGAAAGAAAGAGCATCCACTTTCCAAGCTGTGGGATGAAACCTTTTCGTGCAAAACTTTGGCAGCTGGTGGTTTAGTGGAGAAGCGAACAGATCTATGTCTGGAGTTCCCCATGACACTGTCAATTTCTGAAATACATGAGGATCCAATTTCCACTCGTGGGGATCCATAATTCGTCTGCTCAACACATCTGCTAAGGAGTTCTGTGCTCCCGGCAGAAACCTTGCCTGAAGATTTAGCTGTAAACTGAGAGCAGTCTCCCACAAAATCATTGCTTGCCTGCATAGAGGATAAGAATGTGTTCCCCCTTGCTTGTTGATGTACCACATGACAGTTGTGTTGTCTGTTAGAATCAACACCTGCCCTGGAAGAAGTAAATCCTTGAAAGCTATTAATGCAAACTGGACTGCTAACATCTCCTTCAAGTTGATATGTAGATGTTGTAGTATGGCAGGCCACTTGTCTTGTATCCACTTTCCATTCAGATGAGCTCCCCAAGCTTTGTCTGAGGCATCTGTCATTAGAATCTGACTCGCCTCTGGCCGGGTCACAGAGAGTCCCTTGTTTAGGTGACATTCCTGAGCCCACCACAACAATTCTTTTTGAATGCAAGGTATTATTTGAATGACAGTGTCCAGATCCTGGCAGTGCTGTGTCCATACATTTTTGAGATACCATTGTAACTTCCTCATATGCAGTTTGGCATTGGGAAGCACCAGAATACAAGATGCCATGAACCCCAAGGCTTGAAGGACTGTCCTTGCAGTCAGCCTGGACTGATGAGACAATTGATGAAAGTAAAGGGAAAGATTCTTTTGTTTGTCCGGGGTCAAAAAGGCCATCTGGGATGCTGTATTCAGTCTTACACCCAGAAAGCACATGTCCTGAGAGGGTACTAGACTGGACTTTATTTCGTTCACAGAATACCCCAGGCATCTTAGCACTGCTATCACATATTCCAAATGAAGAAGAAGCTCGTCCCTTCCTTGAGCCAGAATCAGGCAATCGTCCAAATAAGGATAGATCTGTATTCCTTTTAGCCTGAGGAAAGCTATCACTGGAGCCAGAACTTTCGTGAACACTCTGGGCGCAGTAGATAAGCCAAAGGGCAATGCAGAGAACTGATAATGAGAAGTCCCAGCTCGAAAACGCAGATACTTCCTGCAACTCAGTCTGATAGGAACATGAAGGTAAGCCTCCTTGAGATCCAAAGTTACCATCCAATGATCTTTGCCCAGCAGAGGTAAAAGCTGTTGTAACGTCAACATTTTGAACTTGGGAATGTCCAGATAAGTGTTGAGGGTAGATAAATCCAAAATTGGTCTCCACGTGTTCCCTTTCTTTGGTACTAGGAACAGGCGAGAATAAAATCCTAGGCCCACTTCTGGCATAGGGACCGGCTGTATGGCCCCTATTTGAAGTAACAGAGAAATTTGATTGTGAGCCTCTATTCTTTGTTGAGGAGGAACGTCTGGCATGCCCTTGAAAGGAGGCAAGGTATGGAAATAAAACCTGTAACCGTGGTGTATGATATCCAATATCCATCTGTCTTGGGTAATCAAACTCCAATTTTCCTTGAAAAGTGCCAACCTTCCTCCCAAAGGTGCTGCCAGACGAGAAGGCTCTGGCAGCTGAAAAGGTAGGTCATTGGGTCTGCTTACGAAAGGACTGACCCCTGCCCTCACCCGAAGACTGTGCAGGTGAACTCCCTGTTCTAGGCCTGAAAGAGCCCTGAGCTCTGCCCCTACCACGTCTAGACCTACCCCTAGACTGGGAATCATAAGAAGGATACGTCCACCCCTTGGTAGGCCAATTTCTACTAAACTTCGGAGGCTGAACCTGCAAAAAATCTTTAACAGTCTGCATAGACTTAGCCTTGTCTTCCATTTTCTTTAAGACTGCCTCAACAGGAGAACCAAACAACACATCAGATTGTAAAGGAGCATCTAAAATCCTTGTCTTAACATGGTCAGATAAATTCTGATCCCTCAGCCAGGCATGCCTGCGAAGAACTGACCCAGTGGCAGCCACCCTAGACGAGGCCTGTACAGCATCAAAACCACATTGCAAAGAATGCTTACCCACCTGTTCAGAAACATGTACTAAATCTTGTAACTCTTTACACTCAATACCTTCCGCCAGAGCATCTACCTTAGACTTTAATTGTGAAAGGAGATAGTTTTGGTATTTCAACATGTGAAACTGGCAATTCAAAGCCCTCATAGCTAGGGTGGAAGAAGTATAAACTTTCTTTCCCCATCTATCCAAAGCCCTGGCCTCTTTATCTGGAGGAACCGGATTTCTGACAACAGAAGCCTTAACACCTTTAGGCCCCTGACTAACAGTTTCTGGGTCTGCCCTAGGACTCTTAAAAGATACTTATGAGCTTCAGGCACCCTGTAATACCTATCCGGTTTAACAGGAGCAGGAGGCAAAGAATCAGGATTAAGAGAAGCCTCTGCAAAACATCTTCCACCACATCCAGAACAGGAGGAATAGCCAAAGGCCTATGCTGGGGTAAAAAAAATTCCCTAAGCCTTTTCCTGGAATCAGAGAAGTCCTGACCTTCCCACTTAAAATGCTCCCTCATGGAATGAAGAGTCTCTGAAAAAGAAAAATCCTCAGGAGGAGAAGCAGAAGGAGTAGAATCATCCACATCAGAATCAGAATAAGGAGAATACTCCTGCAAGTCTTCAGCCGAAGACTCAAACATCCGAAGCCTGCTCAAAACTCCCTAGCTCAGGTTCCACCCTTGGTCTCTTATCAGGAGGGGGCAAAGAACCTCTAATCAAAGTAATCAAATCCTCTGCCATTTTAAGCATATGCTTCTTGGGCACAAGTCCTGAAGAGCTAGGGGTGACACCAACTGAAGCTAAACCTGGCCTGCCTCTGGGAGAAGCCTTGGAAATAGAAGGAGAGGGCCTAACCACCCTAGGAAGGGAGGGGAGCACAGCAACCTGAGAAGCTCCTTCGGCCTGACCTGCCTCCTGAGAGGCCACATCCTGCAATAACAAAGTCTCTCCCTGGGATTCCAAAGAAACCTCCGGCGGAACCACCGGCTCCACCGACACCTCTAAAGAACCGGTGTCCGGAACGGATGGTTCTTCTAGCCTAGGCTTAGCAGCTTTGTCCTTGTGCTTCTTCGAAGAAGCGGGCGTCGGAGCATCCGACGGCATTTTATAATTACACCGCTTCCCGAAGACTAACCTGGCACAATCTAACCTTCTCTTTATAGTGCGCTTATTGAATCTAGCACAAGAGCGACACCCAACAACGTCGTGCTCAGGCCCTAAACAAGGAATACACAAAGTATGATAATCTCTATGCGGTATCTGTTTCCCACAAGAAATGCAGTTATTCACTTTTTCTGACATCCGGTAAACCACTGAGGCAAGAAAAAACTAAAATATTCCCCAACGGGGTACTTAGCCAACTTTGATTCGGTCTGAAACTCCGAATTCGAAAAATTTCAGAACGCCAACCGGCACTTGCAACGCTGCTTCTGTATCGGACCATGCGGCAAAAAAGACTGAGGATATGATGTCGGTCATGCGCATTTGTACCCTGACGTCCTGATGTCAGTCAAATGCGCCTTGACCGACGTCAGCCTTATACTTTGATATTCGGGCCGACCGAGGACAGCGGACTACCCAAGTGTAAGGACTGCAGCAATGTGAGATGAAGAACATCATGTTTTCTAATGGAGGTCCAAACAAGCTGAAAGGGCAAAAGCCTGGTATGAAGTTGCCATGGACATTAGTGTATCAGGTTGTAGAAACTGTACATTAACACAGTGCAAGAAGAGGGCAAATAATATGCTAGGGAATGCTAGGAGCAAGGTGCAGTACAATGCAATCAGTTGTACCAGTACTGGGAGGCCTCCAACAATTATTCC
The DNA here is from genome assembly GCF_019279795.1 of Protopterus annectens. Lineage (NCBI taxonomy): Eukaryota > Metazoa > Chordata > Ceratodontiformes > Protopteridae > Protopterus > Protopterus annectens. The sequence goes on along the minus strand of NC_056747.1, from coordinate 430,131,710 downwards.
ATTAACACCGCATGAGGAATACCTCTTCTCCATCCATGGGGATAACTATGACACAGAAGATAATGGCAATGGAATAATGAGAAGTGGTGTGGACACTGACTACTACCGATTGCAGCAGTATCTCTCAATCTGCTCAAAAAGGTTAGTTTAAAAAAAGTAATGTATGTATATAGAAAACTGAATGCCAAGGAATAATTTCATTAAATACATGACAATTACTATTAATAGGTGAACCTTCTACATCTGCACAGAATGACAATTAAGGCAGTGTGCATAAGTACCCCCATACCTTCTTAATAATCATACAGTATTTTATATTATATCTTTATTAGTAAGGTCTTCAAATAATTGTTTACAGGATCAGCAGAAGACAAACAGTTCAACAATAAATTTGGGGGCTATCAGCAGCAGAATGGCTGTTGAAGATGTTGATGATAACAGTTATTTTTATGAGGCAGCCTGACTAAAGTGGCACTTGGTTCCCAAGTTTAATGACAGGATTTCACACCCCATAATATATGAACTCAGCAGGCAGTGACAGTACATCACAAAGTCAAGAATATGCTGTCATTCGTCGCACTTGTACAGGGAAAAAAACAATGCACCTCTACACCAGTATCACCAAACCCAGATGAACACTTTCAGGATGATGGCAGACATTCAGATGCAACAGTGTCCACAGAGATACCAATACAAAGGGGAGCCAGTTGTAGGAATTTGTTACAGCTACATCAGAAACATGTAAAGCACTGGCTTCCCAGCAGCAAGTGTGCCAGGACATTGTTGGGGCTCAAAGTACTGCCATGGAGAGTCATCTGGAAATGGTCAGTGCACTCCAGATTACACGAGACTTCCAGCATTATTTGGAAATGGCACAGAGTAGGGATAATGCTGTGATGGCAATGATGTGTAGTATGGTGATGCACCAACCATCTGTGGCCACCTCCATAACCAGACCAAGGAGGAATCAGTCTTGGAATAGGATGTTGAAGTACTGTCTAGACACATGAGGGCAGATCTCATGAGACTACAAGTGCTTCTCAAGAAAGTACTGCAATTAGTTGGGGGGGTGGGACAAGTGCAACAGATTTCATGCAGGCTTCATCAGTGTTCATCTACACCTAGCAAAACCTTTAATTCAAGGTCCCAGTCACAGTCTCACAGCACCATCAGTAAGTATCTGCAGGATCTCCTGCATTAAGTAGGTCACAATATCTGTCCAACTCACCATCCAGCTGTCATGGCAGCCCCTCTTCAAAATCAATTTCATTATCACCTAAACTATCTGTACAAGATGTGTAAGACACATTCGAACTTTACCCACTATGATTCAAGTGTGACTTTTCTGTCACTAATAATTTCACATTCACAAACACAAGCCAATGCTTAACTATAAAGGGAATGAAGTTATTTAAAAGCAAAAAAACAAAGAAGGTGGGGGGTGCTTATGACACTTTACAACTTTATGTAAAGGTGCTGTTTAAACCTCGACTAACTGCGGAAAGAAATCTGTTTGACATAAGGTTGCAGTCAAACACCAATGCTCTATGCATTACCTAGAGCTTAAAAGTAGTAGTGCACATATTTTCAAGGAAACACATTAATGAAAAAACTACAGATTAAATTAAGTATCCTGCCATGCAAACAAACACTGCTGCCACGTTACCTTCACCACTGCACAAATGATGATAGTTTCCTGTCTTGAATCACAAACTATGGTGTATGACAAAATAATCTGATGTGTAGTACCTCAGACAACTTAAGCTTAGAAAACATTGCATAATTTAAGAAAAACAATACAATACATTTTCATTCAAATGCAAGGTATGGACTCATGTTACTTGAGAGCATTCAGTATGTGCATATTTGGGTAAAACAACTCAATATAATATATTGCACAAAACAGGTAATTATGATTATTCCTTGTATGAGGGCTTACGACTTCACTGAACAGGAGTCAGTAAGTATTTAGGCATGCATTTACAAACAACTAAATGAGTAACTGTTTTGGAAAAATTATATTTTAAGATGTAAAAGAATGCAAAATGAACAGTGACAGCAGACTGCACCACACAGCACAGCCCACATATATCATTGCATGCATCAGTAATACTGCTAGTTTTTTTTTTTTACAAGAAAGAAAACACCAACTTGAATATCATGGTTCTTAGTTATGGACTAGATACTACCACTTTAACTGTATAGCCATATGCCATGCACAAGCCTGCTACATAAGGTCCCTTCACTATTGCTGCCGGCTGGTGTTCATTATTAATGTTTGGAGTAGATCCAGCAGCTGTAGTGGCAGCATGGGTCACTTCATCACCAGACTGGTGCATGATCATATTATGTAGAAGGCAACATGCAGCAAACATCTTGCACATAGTAGCTAGGCAATACTGAAGGGTGCCCTCAAACTCATTCAGGCACCTGAAATGGCTCTCGAGAAGGCCAAAGACCCTCTCAATGACAACAACAGTCTGGAATAGGATGTGTTAAAGTCTACTATACAGTTCCACTTGGATTTCTCACTGGTGTCATGAGCCATGGCAGTGGATAGCCAGCATCAACTGAATGACCTAAAAAGGGAGAACAAGAGAAGGGGGGGTGCCTTACTATTTATTTACTATGAATCACAAATAGGCAACATAACGACTCATTAGCATACATTGGACTACATCATTCCTTATTTATATTTCATTATGAATTTATGTCCATTCATGGTTATCGTGCTTCAGCATAGGTGCCCTTTATGAAATGCACCTTAGCTAAACTTATTCACAGACAGAATGGATATCCTTAACACATCAATGTAATGATGAAAGTTTTAGAGTACATGAACAATGTCAGAGGAAACTATAAAATATTATGACTTCTCTCTCTCCTTTAATCAAGTGTATTCTGTAAATACATAATTTATTCTGGCAGGTGGCACAGAGGATTAAAGCTGTAGACCCTGTGGTATAGGGTTTGATTCCCTTATCCTTCATTTGCCTAATGTGTGACCCTGAGCAAGTCATTTAACCAAGTTGTGCTTGAAAGGAACTAGGAATTTTGCATTGTCTCCTCAATGGTCTCCAGGACTGTAAGCCTAGCAAGTACCTTTGAACTCAGGAGTACCCTTCCTAGTCCTTCATGCAGTCTCAGATACAACTTCAATTTCTAGTGTTTGTGAGACTCTTCCATCAATCTCATGATCAGTTTTCTTACCTTATTCTTCTCAAATTCAGAAATATAACAAGAAAGAAAAAGAAATGGAATGGAAAAAAAAACTTTTGAAGGTTGTTGGTTTCCTTAATGGTTAAGGTATTTACCTCACAGGCACAAGGCACTGGGTTTGATTCTCACCTTTGCAGGGAAATTGGCTAAACTTAAAATAACCTGGAAGGGCAGCTAGCCTAGTACTTACCTTTGAACCTATGAATACTAATAGCATTACACCTCATAGCACTTGCAATCCCTATGTTGTCAAGGCATAGAGTAATTCTGAAATCTAGCACTTCTTATAGGTGTCAGTATAAATATAAACAAGTCCAGTCTGCTGAAGGAATAATTCATGCTTCTTCCTGTGCAATACCAAATTATGTTAGTTTATATAACTATTATTTGTTTGCTTTACAGGAAAATATTTGCAAGTCATTTAAATACTGAAATACACAAAGGATGACTTATAGAGAGGCTGTTAGCTTAAATGATGTTGAAGTGAGTTTATTATGTTGATTGGTCGAATGTTACTTTTTTAAATAGAGGAACTCCCAAGTTTGCTTTCCTCCTTTGAATCTGAAATGCTACAGTACCAGAAATAAGGGTGATTTCAAGCTATTTTTGAAGTTATTATCTCTGTGTATTTGGATATTTTTGTTCTGGAGTTCCAGAAGTGCACCTTATCTGACTTCCACCTTGGCATTTATTAATGGTGTTTGCTTGTAACACACATTTGCTGAGGGAGCCTACAAAATAAAAAAAAATGGAAACCTAAAAGTCCTGAGATGCTGTTCAGCATTTCAGAATATTGACAAGCATACAGAACCATGATCCCACGTGTACTCCACTCTGACTGAAAATTTAAAAAATACACAAGAACATTGGCCCTGTGAGCAACACAAGAAAAACAGAGTATGGCTACATATTAATTTGCATGAAATTTTACAAGCAATAAGCAAGTTCTGCAATTTTGTTAATTGGTTAGTAAGCTTCATTAGTCTAAGTTTGCTTCCAGCAACACAGGAGTGAAAGATTTATTCTGTCAGAAGAAGTGTGCTAGCTTCACACCTGGCCAATAGACCAATCTCATACAAAGCAAAAGCAGTGCAAAGGAATCACTTAAACCAGAAAAGTACTTCAGTCCTGTGCTGATCTGCATTAAATGACTTGTATAATTTTAGGGCATTTTACTGTTGTCAGACTAATGGAATCACAAGGTTCTGTGACTTTCTGCAGACCATCTAGCAGGTTTAAATTGTTTTTTAACAAATAAAAATTTGGTTCACATACTAATAGGCCATTTCTCTTTCTTTCAAACAAATAATTTGTTGTTTTCTCATGCATACTATTCTGGATTGCAATGTTAAAGAATTGCAGTTTCCCACATATGTGTGTGTGTGATTTGTTTTTATTCTTAGTTATAATATTGTACAATATAAACAGTTGGTTAAGGTAAATGTTTTAAATTGTTGCGTTAGTGTAGCATGTGCTAATCAGTGGAAACATGGAAATAAACCAAAATTAGTCATATCTCCCTTGGTGAATTAACAGTCTACCTCCTTTGGACACAAGATAATCATTTTATCACTTCACCCTCTACTTCCTGTCTACCAGAATGGACTCATTGTAAAACCTGTGACACCTGAAGGCAGAGGCCTCAGCAGAATTTAGTCTGACAGATAAATGCATTTAAGGAAGTTCATAGGATCACAGGAGGTTACTAGGCTAATGGCCATGGAGCTCTTACAAGCCTAGCCAAGAGTTTATCCCCAAAAATAACCCTCAGTCAGCAAGTCGCTCCTATCTATGAGGGACACAGGTGGAACCCCTGGGATGAATTTGTTGTTTCCCATCCATTCATCAAGGTTGCACTTGAAGAGAGTCAGGGAGGTGCTCTGTTTGATGCCATGGGAAGTCTATCCAAGAGACTGGACAGCCTCTGGGAGACAAACCTGTCTCTCCAGCAGGTTTTGTTAATGTTGCATATTAGATTCAGGCCTTTCTAATGGGTAGTGCATGAGGAGTTAGATTTATAGATATGGAGCATCTCTAGTAGGACAGGGTCTGAGATTGCCTTGTAGGAGAGACACAGATCTCCTCTGAGCAATCTGTATGACACCGAGAAGAGTGATAGTGATTTGAGCCTGTCTGCATAGGACAGATGTTGGAGATCATGGATTCGCTTTGGGAGATATTTCAGTGGCTTTTCCAGTTGGTGCAAATGTTTGGAGAGGTACATTCCAAACGGAGCATTATACTCTATTGGTCTAATGAGATAGGAGTATAGAGAGGTAATAATCTCCTTTTTTCTGGATGCAATCCCTTTACTTATGAAACGAACCAAGTAAAAGGTTTTCATGACCACTGCTGCTACATGATGGTCAAATGTGAGGCTATCATCAACCAGAGTACCGAGGTCTTAAACCATAGGTTATGTGCTTAGGGGGTTGTCGTTGATGATGTAATCAGTAGGGGTCATGTTTTTGCCAAATGGTATGATGATGCATTTTTTTTGCATTTGGCTTGAGGCCATGACTTTGGCACCAGTCATTAGTTGCTGTGAGACCCTCTTGTAGGATGTTATCATTTGGGGTGTCAATGACAGCACCCAACTTACAGTCATCAGCAAACCTGGTCAGCTACAGCCTTTTGCCTTTGCCTGTACCTCCAAGAAAAAGATGCCAAACAGTAGGGGTCCCAGGATAGATCCCTGGGGAACTCCACTAGTGACAGGTCTGCTATCAGAGGGGGAGGTTCCTATTTTGATTTTGAGGATCATGTTGGCCACCCACCTGATGTGATAGGGATTTACACCAAGTCGTGTTAGCTTTTCAATGATGCCCAAGTGGAAGATTGTGTCAAAGGCCTTGGCCAAATCAAGGTAAGCTATATGTACTGACTTTCCCTTATCCAGGGCCTTGGTGACAGTCTCAAAGAAGTCAACCAGGTACAAAAGGCAAGATCTGCCCTTAATGAATCTGAACTGGGTGGGGTCATGTGCTTAGAGATTGCCTATGTCCTTGTTTGTGAGATACATAATAATGCACTCCATGGCTTTACAGATTAGACTTAAGTTAATTGGGTGATAGTTTCCAAGGTCAGTAGTAGCACCACCTTTGTGTAAAGGGATGACAATGGTGCTTCTCCACTCTGCTGGAATGAAACCAGTACATAAGATGTGGTTGAAAAGGGTGCTCAATGGCAAAGCCAGATCTTGCTAGAGATGGTGCAGAATACATCCTGGGATACTATCAGGTCCAATGGAAACTGTTTTTTGCCTTGGATAGGGCCTGTAACATGATTTATGGAGATGTGAGGTATGGGACATTATCAGGGATGTTGAAAGGGCCTTTGGGGGGGACAGGGGGTAAAGTTTGCATGAAACCTATGTGCTAGCAGGTTGGCTAAGTCAACAGGATCAGTGTAAGTGATACTGTTAAGTACCAATTCGGAACAAACTTGGGCATTGCCATGAAGGTCCCTGACGTAACTGAAAAAGACTTTATTGTTTCCCTTTGTTATGGAGGCTAGTTTTGATTCAAAATTGGCCTTGGAGGTTTTCACTAGTGATCTAATTTGTTCCCCTTTTACCCTTGGACAACAGTTTCTTCCTTTTGTTGTAAAGCCTTTTGATAGAAGATGTCCACCAAACAGGTTTGTGTTTCTTTGAGGAGCACATTTTAGTTCTGTTGGGTATGCCCGAGTACATGAAGTTGTACAGGTGCTTGTATACTGCACTAGCGTACTGTTAAGCATAGTTGTCTGCATCCTCTGGAGGGGGCGGTGGTATGAAGCTACAGATATCCCCCCTTAGGAGGTTGTAGTTAGCCTTTGAGAAGTTTGTAGCTTGATTTCAGGTGGGGGAGTTGGGTGGGATAGAAACTTTGAATAAGACAGTCCAATTATCTCATCTAACCAGGGAAGGACATACTATGGGAGTGGTGCAGCGTTCACCCATGTTGGTGAGAACCAAGTCCAGAATGTTATCGACCCTTGTGCCTGCTGTGAAAGTATAAATAATGATATATACGGAAAAACAAATCATTGCAACTTTTCCACTCACCATACACAATGTTCTAAATTCAAAAATTCCATTTTCCATGCATGGACATGCATCACAACATGCCTGAGTACATAAAGTTTCTCCTTTCAAACAAAGGTTATCTACAAAAAGCAGCTGACATTTCCTTTTGATTTTCAGATAAACTTGTACATCTACATCTGTCTTTTAAACTGCCTGAAGTAACCAGAAGTTACTGTCATATTTAAAATGTTTTCCTTTTATGTGGCATTTGTCCTGAAGATGTATTTAATGTGTATGAAAGCAGGCACTAGAAAACATTTCTGTCAGGTGGTAAAATAAATGTGTGTTACATATGATGCCTTCATTTGAAAGTAATGTTTGTGTGCGTTATAGAATGCAGCCTTCACTTGAAAATATTTTGTATATTAAACACGAGGCATTCATTTTATGCTGATACAGAGGCAATCGTTCTGCCTTGATATCATGCTGCTCTCTCCCTCAGCCATCTTATATGGTTTCCTTTCCTAAAGTGCAATTAAGACTAATGGAATGACAGTTTTACCTACTCAAAATGATGACATCATAAAAAGTATTCAAGCTGCCTCTTTAGTTGTAATCTATCTCACCCCAGGAAAACACTGTACCAGAGACCCTATCTTTATCCATTGCAAGCTGTGCAGTAAATACCCAGAGTACCCAAAAATATCCTTTGCTGCAAACACCAACATGTGACAGGCTGCAGTAGCACAAAACTAGATTTAATATAGCATTAAAGGAAGAGGACATTCTGCAGTATTACTGACTTTCCTGTCTCCATGCTTATCCTCATGTCTCATTTCTGAATTTTGATCACTAGTGTCACCAAAATAGCTGTTGTTGCATTGCTGGATTTAGTTTTTTGCACTCCATTCTCTACATGTCAAACTATCTTAATCATCTGGTCTCAAGAGTCCCAGTATGTTTAGTACTACTTTTTTCATTGTGGATAAACTATTCTTATACTAAAATACATTTGGCTAATTTGGAGAAGCAATACCAAAAGGCAGAGGAGTCACAAACACATATCTTGGGGGATAATTCTTGAATAAATTGTAGATCAAATTTAAACTAGAAAAGAAGACATCTCTGAAAGAATTATGTCCAATGTAAACAGCAGGAAGAACGAAGGCAGGAGAGAAAGGGCATACCCTGAAGAAATAAAGGTTGTTAAAGATATTACAGGGTAATAACCGACATTTAAACAGATAGAACACAAGCAAAAAAAATAAAATAAAATACAAGTCTGAGAAATTGACTCAAACACCTATTTCAGCAGGGGCTTACAAAAAATTGGCATAAGAAATGCTAGCTCTAGACTATAGTTACACAGAGCTATTACAAAATGTTGACAGAATTCTTAACATAAGGAACAGCTACACTAAAAGCCCTGTTTCTAGAGATCACATTTGTTTTAGTCATCTGACTCCATTTAAACAGAAACTGGATGATACATAAAATTATGTTTAACACACTGAGAGGAAATGCTGCAGAATAAGTGAAGAAGGCCCGAACTAACTTAGTGTGACATATCCAGGTGGCCCAGTATGACACCATAGATTCATGTAACATCTCATGCGAGATAAGAGCTTCTCTCCACACGGATAGAGCTCAGCTAAAGCAGCAAACTAGAGTAGTGCTGTATACCTTAGGTGCAATCAGTGATTTGACAAACTGTAACACAAAGGCCCCGTTCTCTGATATTAATACAAAGCATGAGGGATGAAAGTCTATTTTTCATTCCTACAGGGCATGAGACATAAGAAGCAAATCACAAATCTACAGGTTTTAATTTAAAAGGAACTGCTGGGGAAATGAAGCGCCTATAATGAGATGATTATGTTGTTACTGAGCTGAGAGACATTCTGACTGGCACTGCAAAATACAGCTGCCTTACAGCATTTTGGTGAAATCTGTTTCAGTGTCAAACTGCCCTGCTCCTCAGGGACAAATACTATTCCAAGGAGGAGAATTTCTTTGCTTGCAAACAGGCAAAAAAATATATTCACTTTAGCCTAGACTACTAAGCAGAATAGTAGCTATAGCTGTATTCATTACATCTCAGTCATTTTAATGAAAGAAGGTGCAGAATCACAACTGTTCAAGACATGGTCTGGTCTGAACTGGAGGTTGCATATCAGATGTCAAATGAAAAAAGAGAGGTCACTGAAATAATGCAGCAGATACTGCACAGGAAACAATTACTCAGACAACTGCAGAGATCACAATGTCAGTACTGATTTAATTCAGAAATGCACAATTCTGCTCAAAAAGTTGAGCTAAACTAGCTATCTTTTTCTCAGAGAGGGGGTAATATTAGAGGTATGCACCCACAATGAAGATCTGAAACTATGTATAGATGCATGGTGATATAGTTATAAATGACCAGCATCTGTCACTGGCTGTAGCTTGACTTTCTGGCATTGCAGGTCGCAGGAGGACGACTTGCAGACATGGGAAAGTACCCACTAAGACGTTTATCTTTTGTCTCTCCTCTGCTACACATTAGGGAAGATTCCACAAGGAGCATCAGGTGAAAGACACTGGTGAAAGCTACTTAAATAAAACCATAGCCAAATGTCAATGCACATACTACCCTGTAGCTCATATGTGCCGAAACAGTTGTGGAGGGCGAGGTGAGTGATGCACACACCAGACCACGTGCCGTGGAATCCCCACATCCTCATCACACCCCTTACACTCATTGGATATCCCTGAGCACAGAGTGAGACAAGGGCCTTTAAGACACGTCAGCTGTTAATGAACTCACAGTAGAGCACAAAAGCAGGTGCACACTTGCAGTTTCATCTAGATAGTATACAGATACCCTGCGTCATTTTGAAACAACCTATGTTTAACACAGATACCAAATTTTCAGTGATGAAGAGGTGCAAGACTGGATATGCCTGCAAAGTTCATAGGTTCATAGGTAGATACTAGGCTATCTGCCCTAGGGCATTTATAAGCCAAGCCAGATTGTATTGGCTTCTGCCTCCCTATTAGATTAGCCTACTGTGCCCCCTCTGTAAAGTAGGTCACAGAAGGTACCCTTTTAAGATTAGTTTACTGTGCCTCTGTCTAGCAGGGACACAGAAGAGATCCCAGGGGTGAATTTGCGATTTCCCATCCACGCATCCAGATTTCGCTTGAAGAGGGTCAGTGAGGGGTTATGTCTAACATGAATTGGGATTATATTCCAGAGTGAGGGGAGCCTCTGGGAAATGAATCTGTCCCTCCAGCATGTCCTATTTATTTTTGTGCTGAGGTTTAGGTCCCTGGAGTGTGTAGCTCTAAGGGACTTGGATTTTTTGAGGTGGAGCATGTCCATTAATTCTGGGTTTGACATGGTTTTGTATGTCAGGCATAGATCGCCTCTGAGTAGGCGGTAAGCAACTGAGTAGAGCTGGAGTTTCTTTAGTCAAGCTGCATAGGACATCTGTTTGTAGCGCATGATCCTCTTGGTGAGGTACTTTTGGGGTCTCTCCAGTTGCTGCAGGTGTCGGGTAAGGTACATCCCAAAAGGGGCATTGTATTCAATTATGGGCCTGATGAGTGATGAGTAGAGGGGCACAATGACCTCTCGATCTAGATGCGAACCCTTCCGTGATAAGATGGGCTATATAGAAAGTCTTTCTAACCACTATGGCAACGTGATTATCAAAGGAGAGATTACTATCTACATTTGTCCCCAAATCTCTAAATACTTCTTCCGTACTTAATGGATTACCACCTATGTGGTAATTTGTGGGCACCTTGTTTTTCCCAAAGGGGATGACTATGCACTTTTTAGCATTTAGCTTGAGGCCGTGGCTCTGGCACCAAGCATCCGTCTCTGTGAGACCCTTTTGGAGGATGCTTGTGTCAGCTGGAGATTCGATTATGGCCCCCAGTTTGCAGTAATCTGCGAACTTTGTCAGCCATAATCCCCCCGTGTTAGCCTGAACCTCAGAGAAGTATATACCAAACAAGAGAGGTCGCAGGACTGAGCCCTGTGGGATGCCACTTGTAACTGGTTTGGATTCAGACATTGCACCTGCGATTCTGACCATGTGGGTTCTATCTCTGAGCCAGTTTGCAACCCATCTTGTGATATAGGGGTTGATATTTAAGCTGGTAAGCTTATTTATGATGCCCGAGTGGGGGTATTGTGTCGAAGGATTTTGTGATGTCCAGGTAGGCTGTGTGGACTACCTTACCCTCATCTATGGCTTTGGTAACTGTTTCAAAGAAATCAACTAGCTTTAAGAGGCAAGATCTGCCCTTAAAGCCGAATTGGGTAGGGTCCAGTGTCTGGAGGCTCTCAATGTCTTTGTTTATGAGTTCCATGATAATACGCTCCATAGCTTTACAGACCAGACTAGTCAGGCTTATGGGGCAATAGTTTCCAGGGTCCGTTGTGGCACCACCTTTGTGGAGTGAGACCCCTGTAGCTGTATGCCATTCTTTGGGTACATATCCTGTAGTAGGCTAAGTTTGAACAGTGACTTAATGTGAGGGTTTAGTTCTTCTTGGAGCTCGTGTAAGACACAGCCTGGGACACCGTCCGGTCCCATAGATGCTGTGTTTTTTGCTTTGGAGAGGACAGCTTTCACCTGTGCATCTGTGATGTCAGGGAGGTTACATTCAGTTGGGATAGGCATTTGCTCCTTTGGGGGGGAAGGGGGGGGGAGTTTGCACTGAATCGGTCTGCCAGGATGTTGGCTATGTCTGTAGGTTCGGTATATTTTGTACCGTTATGCAACAATTCAGAGCATATCTGGGAGTTTCCGCCCATGTTCCTGACATAACTAAAGAAGGCCTTGTGATTATCTTTAGTGCCTAGGGCAATTTTTTCTTTCGAAGCTGGCCTTTGATGATTTTATGAGGGATCGAAGTTTCTTGCTAATACTGATCAGAGATGCCTTCCCTTTTTGGGATTTTGCTCCGTCATGTAGTAGCTTCCTCCTTCTGTTGTATAGCTTATTTATGGCCGGGGTCCACCAGACTGGTCTCCTGTTTTTGGAGGAGTGAGTCTTGGTTTTATTTGGGATAGCACGATCCATGCATTCCTGCAGGTGCTCATAGAATGCATTTGTAAAGGATTCTGTGGATTGGGCTGTATTATCCTCTGGCCCAGGGGCTTTGAAGGATTCCACCTCAGTCTTGAGAAGTGCAAAGTTGGCTTTTGAGAAATTCTTTACAGTGATTTCCTTGGCTGGGGGTGGGGACGGGATATGGATGTCCAGGGAAATTTGTTTATGGTCTGATCTTACAAATGAGGGGTTTACCTCTGGTGTGGAACATAGAGTCCCCATGTTGGTGATGACCAAGTCCAATATGTTGTTCCCTCTTGTGGGAGTGGTGACCAGTTGTTCCATTGCGTTAGAGTTTATAAATTCAAGGAACCGTTGGGCGAGGGTCTTTGGGCTTGAGCAGTTTTCCCAGTCAATGCTTGGGTAGTTGAAGTCACCCAATAACATAGTGTTTGGAGAGACCTTCATATTCTTCAGTGTTCTCAGGAATGCCATTCCTGTATTAGGGAGGGTGTTCTGTAGCAGGCTACAAACTGAAAGGCAGTTTTGCCCACTCTTAGTTGCACATGGATGGTTTCCGATGCTTCGTGCAGTGCCACTAACCTGGAGGTGTAGGTATCTTTGATGAATATAGATACTCCCCCTCCTTTTGTGTTTCGGTCCGAGTTTTGGGGCCGAAACGCATGGTATGAGTTATAACCTGGTAGTGCTGGGGTGCTCTCAAGAGCCTTGAACCATGTTTCTGTTACTGCACAGACATCGATTTTCTCCATACTGAGGAGAGCCTTGAGTGTGTGCATCTTGAGGTTTAGACTTCTGGCATTGAGTAGCATTACCTTTAGTTTTTTTATCCTTGGGTTGTCTATGGAGGTGGGGTTGTCCTTTGAGCCTTGCCTAAAAAAGGCACTATAGGGGTGCAAGAGCCTTGGCCAGTATACAAAAGCCTAAGGGTGACAGGTGCAAGCCGTCCCTAGCGAAGCAACGTGGCTTGTCGAGCATGTCATCCCAGGCAGACAGACACTGGATCCCCTTTGAATGACACCAATACTTTAGCCAATTGTTGAAACTGATCATTTTGTCTTTATACTGTGGCATCATTCTTGGTGAGGGCAAGATGCTACTCAAGGTCTGGGTCATACCAGCCTGGGCTACATGGTCAGAGAGCTCCTCTATGTCTATTTTCATGTAGTCCAGGAAGTACATCTCAGGTCATTCACACCAGCATGGACAATGACGGAGTCATACTTGTACTTGCTTTGGAGTGACCTGAGTGCTTGCATTATGTGGCGGATCCTGGCACCCGACAGGCAGCTTACAGTGACCTTCTCCTTGTTCAGTCTGGTGAGCAGGATGTCAGTGTGCCGGACAATAGAGTCCCCTATAAGAAGTGTATTTGGTGTGTTGTTTGGCCTTAAGGGCTGTGACTGAGGCACACTGATTTTGTGAGATATGTGATTCATGGGAATTGTTGAGGGGTGGCTGTTGCTTGGATATCTGCCTAGGAGGTCTTTGCTGTTTAAGCAGATTTTTATTTAGAGCCTCCGAGTATGTTTTTGTGTGTTTGTGTGTTGGGTATGCAGATGCGATAGGTCTGTGTGAGAGTGGATTTGTGGTGTGGGTGGTTACCTTTTCCTCCTGACTGACTGTGCCAGTCTTGGGTTGAGAGAGCTCTGCCTCCAGTTTGGCTGTGTAACTGCATCTCTCACATGTATTAGAGTTTGGAAGGAGGAGAGGGTTGTCTGTGTACATAAGGCAATTGTAACACTGCCTCAAAATTCCCAGATTCACCAGCTGGACTGGAGAGTAACCTTGAAACTGACCCTTGGACATACCAGATTAGTATAGGGAACTGTTTTTTTACTGATCAGATTAGGGAAGGGAACTGGTTTTTCACTTGATCAGGAAGGACCAATCGGGAGCCTAATACTTATGAGAAGTCAAGGAGGGTGTAGTGCTTTAGTTAGTTAGTGTTTCCTTATAAGAGCTGAGCAAGTGCAGGGCTTTAGAAAGAGAATAGAGTGATTACAAGTAACACGTGTTCTTCATAATCATGAACAGCTGAAAGGTTTATGTAGGTGTACACACACACATATATTACATACATATATACATACACATGTATACACACATATATTTATATCCACACATTTTTTTATATTGTGTATATATATATATATATATATATATATATATATATATATATATATATATATATATATATTAATACACATACAAACACATATGTGTGCATACACAAAAATAGTGTGTATACAAGCAATGAACAAAAACACTCAGTTGACTGTCATAATGACGATGTCAAAGCATTGAAAACACTGACATCGGCATGCCAGTATGCATGTGCTGAGAAATAGACAGTGCATGTAAACTTTTAAATTTTAAAAATGCAAAAAAAATCATAGTTTTTTGCAGGAGGGTAAGCCCCACTGTACCCCCTCCAAGAAAGCATAAACAAGCCCCAGGATTCACTAATCTTCCGTGTAAGACTAAATTAGTCTTACACAGAAGAGCCAGTCTAAGAGCAAGATGGCAGCACGCCATGTATATTAATGAGGGCACGCTGCCTCAACTCTAAAACTAACACGGAGTGTGGAAGAGTGTAGGGGGCGTGTCGGACTGCCGATCAGTCCAAAAATCCACACCCCTGCAAGTTTGAAACACAGGAAATGTCTAGTTACATAAGCAGATCCGCTCACATGTGTACATTCTAACATTAAACTCCCCCATATAGTAAACCCCGTACAAATATAAAAAGTAAAAACATTTTTTTTTTAATTTCTGATATAGCTGCCCGTATTTGCGCATGTTTGCGTGGGTTTGCCCATTGCCTAGCTACAGTTAGCAGTTTAGACACAGAAGAGGATAATAAGATAAATATATGCAAATTAAGCAAAATAGCGATAGCATAGTGGTTAGAGTCTTCGCACAAACAGGAGGCATTCCCGGTTCGTGTTCCACCACTACACTTTTCATTTTCTGTTGGAAATCTGTATACAAAAATATTTCCTGACATGTATTTAAAGTTTTGTAAAAAGCATTGAAATGTTATATGTAGTAGTGAACGAATTATATATATATATATATATATATATATATATATATATATATATATATATATAAAGGTGAAATGGTTATGCATACTGATGCATTATTTTAAGCAATGTAAAGCACTGGTAAGCACATTTTAGCAGTATAACGCACATTTATATTTAATTGCTCGTAGCCTAACACTGCATTAAGTAGCGCAATGTCTTTGTGCGGAGCTGTGCATTGCGTAAACTAGCGCAAACAGAACATGTTTGTGAGTAGCTGCGCACCGTGCTAACCAGCGCAACGTTGAGCAACATCGGGCAACGTTGAGCAATGCTGAGCAATGTCTGGCAAAGTCGGCTAAACACGGCCACACCTTCACTGTACCTTAACCATTGAGGTCTGGCCAGTAGGAAAATAAACAAACAGTGATAGGGCTCGAACTCGGGATACTGTGCACTATAGTCACAGTACATCACCACTAAGCCATGACAGCATTTCATAACCATGCACTTTCAACAGATACATATCTATCAAAGGAATATTAAACATTGCTAACATCAGCTAAGCAGGTGTGCCTACAGCTGAGTTTTTTTCAAAACTGGCCAATCACAAATAAGTGCGGGAAATGAGGCATATTTAAGCTCCACAGGTGGAAATACTTGCCATAACTGGTTGTAGCTCCCTTCTGCAGTCAGCATGGCCGGGGTTGGAGAAGGCACTCTATTTTGAGCGCAACGTTGGGGCATTGAGGAGACCAAAGTAATGGTTTGGCTCCTTGTACACAATCACGAGGAAAGACTCCTGCGGGGCCAGTACCAGGGCACCCAATACAACACGGAGGCCTGGAACTGTCTAGCTCATGATCTCAACAGTGCTACTGGCATTCCTCGGACTGGTGAGCAGGTCAGGCACCATTACTTTGACCGGAAGCGACGCAAGGAGGATCAACTGGACCAGTGGATCCAGGAGGCCCATAGGATGGCAAATACCCTACTACTAAGTAGCCATTTTATTAAGTATTTAAGAATTGCTATTCTTGTCTATACTATGGATAGGTATGTCTCATTATCACTTCATTTACTTCACAGCTGCAGGTGTCCGGGCAATGAATCAGCAAGCCCATGAAGATAGGCTGCAAAGGCTGCATCACCAGGCAGGTTAGTAATTATTCTGCATGTACTGTTATATAAAATAAAAGAGAGCCTTCAAAAATGTGTTTTAACCCAATAAATAAAGGTATAATAATTCTTTAATAATTATTCTGCATGTACTGTTATATGGTTTTAACCCAATAAATAAAGGTGTAATAATTCTTTAATAAAGGTATAATTCCTGGAGTGCATCTGTGTGATTTTCTTTGATATGTTGTTGTACTGTTGCATTTTAGAAATAGTACTGTAGTATTAAGCAGTGTTAGTTAACCCACACTTGGGTAGGCCCATATAAAGTGGATGAAGGGAGTGCCAGTAGCTTGTATGCATATTTACAGCCCTTAACTATTGGTTCATGCCCAGCATGTACAGGCTAATCTGGCACATGAGTAGCTTGGTATTGTGTTCCCCAGAAATGTCAGTGTGCTGCCATAAATGTAGGGAGCTGTTAACATATAACTGATAATTTCACCTGAACATATCTAGATAATTATATGAAAGTAGAGCTGTCAGTGTACCATCACAGCAGTAGTGTGTGTGAGCAACTCTCAAAATATTTAGCAGTAACATCTGCATCCTGGACAGTTTGTATGTCAGATACAGCTCATGTATACAATAATCAAGGAAAATCCAATTACACAATAGAAGGACACTGGGTAGTGTAATAATACATGTAAGGGACATATAACTGCAGTTAATAGGAATGTAGTGTAAACTAGAAAGATATACAAGTTGTTAATTGAGCTATCTTTTCCACCCTACTGTATGTGCATACAAAAATGCAATTCCACACCTCAATGGGTATGTCTAATCTCAGAACAATTGTTGGGATATATGTTCTACTGGTTTATAAATATTTGCATTCATTTCTATGCATGTGCCCTGTTCAAATACCACAATATTGGTAGCCTGTTGCCATCAATTAAACCTGCATGCTGTTGTAATGTCCACTATTGTTCTATATATGCATTGGTTATGCTTGCTTTTCAGCTGTTGAAACTCTGGTGTGTTGGGTTAATGGGAATACTTCTGCATGCTGTTATAACTAACTGGGAATGCTGTTGACTGTTACTCACCCATATCTTTATTAAATTCTCCAAAACATAGTTCGTATGGGAAGGCCGGTCCCAGCGGACCCACCTGTCCCACCTCAGCTGGCCATGGCACCTGGCACCAGCAGGTCCGGTGCCCAGCCTGGAACCTCCTCCTCCATTGGCCCTGTGCCACCTTCGGGTGGAAGAGCTGCAGGGGATGGGGCTCAGCCCCCCCACCCCGTGCAAGTGTGGGTGGAGGAGGGCCACCTATCACCCTTCGAACGGTCTGGGCTGTGGTGCATAGAGAGATTGAGCGTTCTGTTGCAGAACCTCTACACCAGCTTGAGGCACGAGTGGTGCAACTCTTGGTTCAGCCTGCCCCTCCTACACAGCCCCCAGCACAGCCACCCTCTGGGCTGTGAAGGTGCAGTGGTGACTGCCCATGAGTGGGGATCTCAGTTCCACTGTTGCCATCTGTGGCTCATGGGCTTGCGATTTCCAAACATCCCTCCCAGTCAATGGTGTTCACCCACCATGTGTCATATTCAGCCCCTGTATGCGTCTTATTTGTCTTGTCTGTTTACCTCCCCAACCTACCTCCCCAAATATACCTACTTCCCCTACCCCACATTCCACTCTCACCTTAAAAAAAAAAAAAAAAGGCAATCTGCTCCCAAAAAAAAAATTATGCCCCATACATAGTTGCCTATTTTGCACACATGTCCCCTGGACACATAAAATGTAATGTAATTGGCATTACAACATACTTTGTTGTCCTCGCCCCTTTCTCAGGGGTTGAAAGTTTCATATTTACCTCCAAATTTATTCCATATGCACAGCTGTTGCTGTTAAAGAAATGGGCAGCTATGGACCTTCCCTACACCCATCCTGCACATCCCCAGCTAATTTTCCCTACTGTCTTTCCCTCTTTTTGCCCCTTTTTCACCACTTTCCTATCTCCCCATTTTCTTTTCTTTCAAAGAAATGAGCACGGGGGTTAGCAGGAGTAAGCACTATTAAGCAGTAGTTAGCGGGTTTGTGCAAGCCCACTTACAACTGCTTAAAAGTGCCTTAGTCACTCTGTATGTGAGGGCCCCTGTTCTGCTCAGCAGCAAAATAAAACATCTCTGTCAGTCTCGAACCCAGGACCTTCTACACACTACACTGCATGAAATACCACTAAGCCACGGTAGATATACAAGTTGGTGCTGAAATAAATATATCATGCATCAGAATGAGTGAATGTAAAGGAAAAATAGGAATGCCATACCACACAACTTGTTCTGTGGATCTTTACCAACAGTTGTTGTGTGATTACATTACATGACTGTGATAAGAGAAGCAGCCATTCTAGCAAGAAATAATGTTACACCATCACTTTACAAACCCCACACAGTATCACAGCAGGACAAACACTGGCTTATCTGTTTAGGGCAGAGGCCATACCTCCCAACTGTCCCTATTTTTCAGGGATGTCCCTGATTTTGAAACAAAATTTACCTCTGTCCCTCTGAAAACTATTGACTTTGGCCAGAAAGGTGGTGAATTACACGTAATGAGTAATGACAATAAATAAGAGTTAGACACTTCTTTTACTTAAGAAAGGGTGTATTAATCCATATGCTCTGGTTCTCTCAAAGTCTCAACTTAATGGCACTAATATTTTAAAGATGTCCCTGACTTTTTCTCTACTTTTCCCTGAGTCTGTTCAAATATGTACCGGAGTGTTTGAGAGGTCTGGAAGAGGCAGAAACACAGAGGCACAGCAGCCATTCTGCTGTTACACACTGTGCAAATAGCTTTGGAAGGAGTTCCGGAAGTATACCCTTATGTAGGAATACAACACTGAAATACAAAAGGATGTAGCCATGTACTGGTAGCAACCAACTGCAACAATGCCATTGCTCTAGTGCTGAAAAGACCTGTGTGGTGCACAGAAAGAATAACAAGCTAATTTCTGGCTACCATGTGGATAGGTCCACAGTTGGGAGTTACGCAGGCAGACTACTTGCCTTGATAAACTAACATGTACACAGCAACCCTGTAAGTCCAGCAAGATAAAATTCACACAGTAATACGTACGTTCTCTGTACTTCTGCACCCCCACCCAAATTTAGACTATACCTGTGTGTGCAGGGTCTACCAAGGATGTAGGTAAGCATACTCACAGTACTGACATGTGTCCAGTTTTTCTGAGCAGCTTGTGCTAATGTCAACACTAAAAAAGCACAAACTGTTTAGAACTGAGTAAATGAATATTCACAGTATAGCAGTTCTCAAACAATTCTTGTGCCAAAGAAATACATCTCAATAACTAGCTTTGTATGGCAGTTAATTGTAAAAGTTGAAAAGAAAGTACATCCTCCCATGTATCTTGGGTTAGCATTTTGAGGGATGACTACATTTCTACACTGACAAGTGGGTACTGGAAGCAGCAACATTAGGTCTAAGTACAAAATGTAAATCTCTGGCTACACCCCTGGCTTCTGATACAAGAACTATACCAACCTTCTGTCTTAAACAATGATGTCCACAGCAAACAAGGATGATCTCCATCTTGGAAAGCTGAAAGGGCCATGCCTACCTGAGTTAGCAATTTATAGTACTGGGTTGCTATGACAGTGATTACTGCAATTACTACACAGCAGGCTGCATGCAATTAGCAAATGGTGGCCACTAATTGGTGCAGAGGCCATCACATGCTCATGTGCAAATACCTACAAAAGCAGGCTGCAATCACTGCCAACAAACTCAATCACTCTATTGCAGAGACTGACAGAGATAGAGAGAGACAGAGAAAAGGAAAAAGAAATACCAAATCATACCAAGGAAAGGTATGTGACACATATGTATTTACTGGCATGTAGTAGATGTTTTTGAAGAGTAGTCTACATAATGTGAACCATTCATATGTGGCAGCAGTACTTATATATGCACAGATGTCCCACTTAACTACTGCTATGGACAATACAGTGTGTGCCTGTGGGCAGTGGGACATACCTGTGAAATGTGTAGCTTTCATATCTGTAAAATGTGTCAGCATTAAATGTCAAAAATCTGATCCATGTTATCTGTGTTCTGTACAGTAGTGTGGCCAATGGCTGTTGGGGGGATTAGTGCTGCCATTATATAAACATGGGTGTGACAGAGCAACACATGCATGATAGTCATATTAAAGTGTAGCTTAGCATTGGCAACTACTGTAGCAGTCTAGTATGCTTATCTAGCATTTGTAGCTATATATACCCCCCTCTAATGTTAGTGTGTGTTCACATGTGACATCTGTTTGTGTTGCAGCAAGGCCCAACAGTTCAACTGTGAGGTCCAAGGACTTACAACAGTGTGAACCTTGTGTGTGTATGCCACACACATACGGAAAAATATATGTGTGTCATATATATTCACGTCTGTATATGTGCATAGAGCAGGGGACATATTGCAACTGTTTGTGAAGGGTGGAGATATATATGTTGGTGAAGGTTAGTATGCACATATTTGTATGTAGATTTTAGTGTGTGACGAATAAGACAGCATACAATGTTGCTATATGACATGTGGTGGTTAAACAGTGTGGGTGGTTTGTTCAGTTTGCAATGTTGAAGCCAGTGAGGCCTGCTAAAGCTACCTGGGCTGTGAACACTTTCATTGCATTTATCACAAGACTGTGTGATATTATTACATTACTGTACACCTCAGATCCATTGTATAATTGATATTCCCACTATGAAAGGTGAAATGCATATGTGCCTACATATATATGTATATGTACTCCAATGGATGTGTATATGTATATATATAGAGAGAGACCTATATATACTCACACACCTACATCTACTTGCTGCAATAGATTCCCTGTACTGTTGACTGACTGTGATGGTCAATGTGTTTGTGAATACGTCAAAGATATGTATTTGTGGGATAGCTTAGTGGGAAATTGTTTGTCATGGTATTATGGGTCCTTGCTTTGATCCCAGCAAAAGCTGTGTATTCTGTTGCTAGGCAGAAAAAGTGGTATGGCATACAGTGTGATTAAGTCCCTTGGTTTTAACTGGGGTGTGTCATTGGAGGCTAAAGTACTACATCTATGATTATTGATTGGTACTGATGTTGAATCCAAATCCTGTGTGTACTGTAGTACTACTTGAAGTTCTGGGCCTGTACAGCAAAGTATGGTGCATGTCCACATTGCTTGCATCCACTGTTTTGTGTGGTCCCTGTATTCATCACAGATTACATTCCCCAAGATTAATGTTTTGTAAGTACTGACAGACAGTACTGTATAGTACACATGTAAAGCTTATCTGGGTTGCCATACCTTTGTGTCCTGTAATTATGTCTGATGTGTGTGTGGGTATGTCTGTAACATGTCCTCTGTCATATGTGTGGTAAAACATAACTGCGTATCTAGCAACATTTATAGTGGACTACAGCAGTATGCAACCTATAATCCCAATTGTGCACATATTTTGGCCATGGGTTTGCCATTAACAAGTTGTGTGGTATAATAGTAATACATTTACTGGACCTTACACTCATTTGTGATGGATGACATATTTCTTTACACATCAGCTTGATGTATATCTGCTGTGGCTAGGTGGTGCATTGTGTTGCATACAGTGTGCCAGGTACTCTTGTATAGTCTTATATAGTGATTTTATATTGTTGCTGTGCAGAACATGGTTCATTACCTAGAGTGAGCCAGGCACTTTCAAGCAGTTGTGGGGTGATAAGTGGTAGTTAAAGTGTTTCACTCTCGGTTAGCTAATAGGTTGCTATATATGGCAGTTCAGTGATATCTGTACTGTATAACGTTAAATGTGCCATATGACTTGCTCAGACATTTTTTCTTTGCATCTTCCAGGGATCATGGCACATCACAAGAACCCCAGCTATAGTAGTGCTGACGATGAGATCATTACTAGCTGTATGATTCAGCACTACAGTCTAATGTTCTCAAGAACCAGCCAGAACCAGCAGGAGCATACTGCAATGTGGCAAAATGTTGTCCGGAGGGTAAATAAGGTAGGCCTGAAAAACTGGACATATGAGCAGGTACACCACCACTGCAGTGATCTACTCAGACATGTCCGTCAGCATGCTTCTGATGTGCGGAGACAACAGCTTGCAACAGGAGGTGGTGTTAATATCCCCCCCCCTCACCAGAGTGGAGAAGCTGCTCCTGAGCTTCATGGCACCTGCCCAACAACAGCAGCAGACATACACCATGATGGAGGTTGGAGCCACCCAGCAACCACACATGGAGCATGCAGGTAACATGGCATATCTGTAGACTACTGTTATCTGTATTGGTAGATCATGCATATGTGAGATGTGGAGTGTGTAGTTAGAAGATGTGGAGCCTATTGTTGTGGAATACTGATCATTTGGAACAATCTGTAGGCCTGTGAATGTAAACTGTTGTTCTACTGTAAGACTGCAAACACACAGCAGCAATGGCACTGGCCAGGACAGTGTGGTATCTATGGCACATCAGGACACAGCAGCTATAGCCAGAAGCCCAAGAGTTCTCGTCAGAGCAGACATGCCACAACTCTTTCAACCACATGCATGTTCCAGGCTGTCATGGAGGCACAGGCATGAATGGAACGGTACACCAGATAGGGACTAAGGGCACAGAGGGCTCATTACACCTCTGTAAATGACAGTATCCGTGACCTAGCAGGTGCCATATGTAATTACACTGAGATCATTGATAGACATTGGGGTGAGACATTGGATGACCTACACAATGTCATGTCCATGTGTCAGGACAGTGCGGGATGGTTGAGACATCAACGTGGACGTATGCCAGCAACATCAGTAGCTGGAGGTCACCGTGGACATCCAGCACATCACAGCTGCTCCCATAATGCCAGTACCAGCCCCAGCAATGTTGGGGAGGCTGTCCATAGACCGTCCTAGAAGACCACGTGCATGTGGCTCTGGCTGGTCCGAGCAGGGACCTGGATCCAGTGGACATATGTCAACCTCTGAGGATAGTACCCAGTCTGGATTAGTACTGGATACTGTCTGTAGCACCCCTGCCAGGCACAGGTTCTGTATCCGTGGCCAGAGACGGTGATCTGAAAAGCCTGTCAGGTACAGTCTGTAGCTGTCCCACAATTCCCTGTATATGGCAGCCACATGGTGGAACTGTGTGCATGCATTCACACACACAAACCAGAAACCTATGGCAAACACATACCCACACACATTACATCAACAATGGCCCATAACAGTACTCATGGCCCGCACACACACACGTCAGTTGTATGGCTCTGTGTAGTCCTCTGGCAAACCAACAACACACCCTGTGCATATGATGAAACCTGTGCCACCTCCTGTCATCTGTAACATTAATGCAGGAACAGGCTAATGTGGTGCTGATCCACAGGGTGACTTTGATAAAGTATAGCAATTGTTGAATGTGTAGCATGTTGTCAGCAGTAAAGTGTAATGGTATCTTTGAAGGTGTAGCGGAGCAGGCATGATGCATTAAAGCTGTAATTAGCAATGTTGTATTGTTTCCACCAGTGTTTATTCCAATTGTGTTTTGTTTGCCCATGTGCCACTTGGCTGATGTGTGTAGTTGTGTCAGCATGTGTTAAACAGTGGACAGTAAGTGTGGGGTGTGTGCAGCACAGGTTTGCAGGTGTACATTTGTGAACATGGGGGTGCACGGTCTGCATGTACGTGCATATTGGACACATGGGCAGGGTGACATGCCCTGTACTGGCCAGTGTTAACACTCCATAAGTTTCTATTGGTGGCCAGTATGCATTGTACTACACACATTTTGGAACTTGAGTACACATGTGTGTGTACGACACGGGTTGACACTGTGCTGTGGGTGATGCTGTTCTTATCTGTCATTGGTTTGCATTACTAAGGTTAACAGTGTCCCAGCTGCATAATCCTGTATTAATGCACACTGTTCACCTACAGGGTTGCATGGACTGTGCTATCACAAACACAAGAAATTCTCACTTATACAGTAAAAGTGCATTAGTCGCATGGACCCCTGCCATAAACTAAATATATAATAGAAGATGTGATGTTATACCAAAAAAAGAGTTGCATACCAAGAAGGGATAACCTCTCTGGTCAGTATCATTTGGAAAATTCAATCCCTCAATAAACATACAAGGCAAGCTTCAAAATACAAAATGGCAATGATTCCAAAGACAACACTAAAGCTGTCTTTACTGTTGTTCATAATCTACAGGGGAAATCTCAGATTGGGTCACAGTTAATGTAAATGGTCAAAAAGTACACTTATCTGACTGACATTACCATTCCTTGTCAGACAGTTTGAATGCGAATTTCACCACCCTGTCGCTATACAAGGGCCACATTTCCAGACCTGCAGAACGTAATAACTGATGATTCACAGACACTCTAGTTAAAACATCTCTTTAACAAGGTCCACACCACAGTGGCAATGGTACTGGACAGTGTCCCTGGCTGTGTCATACACAAGCTGACATATGAAGTCACCACTCACCTAAACGCTCTGTCCAGATGGAGCCTCTATACACGTTACATACATGTGGAATGACATACGGTAATGGTGTTCACAGTCCACAACGGTTGAGCTACAATGTCTTCTCCTTTCAGTTGCTCCCATTAGGGGTCACCACAGTACATCATCTGTTTCCATGTCTTCCTGCCCTCTGCATCTTGCACAGTCACACCATCCACCTGCATGTCCTCTTTCACCACAGTCATAAACCTCATCTTAGGCATTCCTCTTTTCCTGTTACCTGGCAGTTTCATCCTTAGCATCTATTTCATAATATACTCTGCATCCCTCCTCAGCACATGTACAAACCAACTTAATCCTGCCTATCTGGCATGGTCTACTAACCCTTCATACCTGGCCTAACCCTCTAATATACTTATTCTTAAACCTGTCCACCCTTGTCACACCCATCGCAAATGTTAACATAAATTGATTAAGAGTAGAACTACAACAAGTCCTGAAAACTCTCACCCTATAAGCCAGACCAATGTTATCTGGAAGGCTATGGAGCACAGCATTATGGAACTCATTAACAGAGACATTATGAACCTGCAAACACTGCACCATACCGACTTAGGTTCTCTAAAGGCCAGATCATGGCTCCTACACCTAGTAGACTTCAAGCCAGTCACCAAGGCTATAGGTGAGAGAGGGGAGGTCAATACAACCAAGCTATAGCTCACCAGCAAATCATACCCATCCCACATACTGGTATTAGACATAACCTCAACAGACTGACCATAAACGATTGTTAGAGGATGGCTTGACAACTGACACACAGAGGTAGGACACACAGTAACATTTGCAGCCTCCATGTACTTTTCTATGCCAGTAACAAGTGGTATTCACCTGCACTCAGTCCTAGGACCACTCCTGTTTGGCATATAGCTTTCTTAGGTACAAGCAAACACAGTAGGGATATGTCTGCCCACTTTGATGAAAATGCATACTGTGGGCTATACTTTATTCTCCAGATGACACACACATCCTCCAAAAGGGTATCATACAGATAAATACCTGGTGTCAAACTCATGCTGTAAAGCTATAAGCCTAAGAAAGCATAGTTATCCACTTTTAGAAAACAAAGTATCCCCAGAGTACCACATAGGTAGTAGCCCTCACAATGTGGAACAGGTACTAATGTATACATAGAGTCATGTGTTAAGCCATCTCTCCTTTGATAATCACATTACCAAAGGGTTTTGGAAATCCCTCTGTGGAGCACATAAGCAATAAAGGGTTTGCATGCAGATCCACAAAGGTTGTTGCACACCTATAATGATTAATGATTATTAATCTTTGCCAGACTTTGCTTGCTTTGGAACAGGTTTCAAATATACCTCAAGCATAAACCCTCACTCACACTCTTCAATAGAAACCATGATGAGTGGATGTGAAACAGAAGCCATAGTCCAGGGATCATTACAGTGGCTAAGCTTGTCACAAGCATACAGAAGTGACCTAAGGTCTGGAAAGCACCAGCACGCTCTGGCAAAGATAACACATGCGTTCATGGAGAAAGCAGAGTACCCACCTATGAAATACCGGAGGTCACATGTATGTATATGGATTTGCCCCACAGCTACCTTACATGTGTAATGCACATACAGTTGTCATTGTGATATGTCATACACTATAAAAATCAAAACCCACTCCACATTGGCCAATAGTGTCACACACCTGGAGCACAGACACACACACACACAGTCAGCAAGTGCAAGATTCAAACTCTTTCCTAACTACATTATGATACTACACAGCAGTACGCATTTACACGACGCGCTATACACATTACTGGGATTTCACCTTTCTGCAGGTATATTTGTAGGATGGTCACATAATCGGACTTGACAAAGATGAGTATACCACTTTTAAGGTGTTTGAGTAGTCTCCAAAAAGGTTGCTCCTCCCCAGGGAGACACACACACACACACGTATGTATATGGATTTGCCCCACAGCTACCTTACATGTGTAATGCACATACAGTTGTCATTGTGATATGTCATACACTATAAAAATCAAAACCCACTCCACATTGGCCAATGGTGTCACACACCTGGAGCACAGACACACACACAGTCAGCAAGTGCAAGATTCAAACCCCTACCTAACTACATTATGATACTACAGCAGTACGCATTTACATGACGCGCTATACACATTACTGGGATTTCACCTTTCCACAGGTATATTTGTAGGATGGCAACATCATCAAACTTGACAAAGATGAGTATACCACTTTTAAGGTGTTTGAGTAGTCTCCAGAAAGGTTGCTTCTCCCCAGGGAGACTCACACAGTTGGCAAGTGCGGTGTTCTTAATCCAAACTAAGTACGTCTTTACACTTCAGCAAGCAATATGGAGTTACAGGGTGCAATACAGACATTGCTTGCTGACAGTTTGCACAAAGGTTTTTTTCACATTTGCTAACCTCCACAGGCTTATCATACTAGGTGTATTGTGAGTGTTTTGTATGCATAGGCCATGGCCATATCATATATGTGTTGATGCACCACATGCTGACACACAGGGTCAAACCTTGAGTAGCATGTTACCTTCACCTACATGATACTGCAATATAACAGAAAGATGATAAACTTCAACAATTGGCTCAGCTTCTGGTGTCATTCAAAGGGGATCCAGTCTCTGTCTGCCTGTGATGACATGATAGACAAGCCTTGTTGCTTCACTACAGATGGTTTTTGCACCTGTCACCCCTATGCTTCTGAATACTGGCCAAAGCTCATGCTGTCCCCATATTACCTTTTTTAGGCAAGGCTCAAAGTTTCATAGGTAAGTACTTGTCTATTGGCCCTGGGGCCTATACAAGGCCAGACAAAAAGGTACCCTGACTTTTGTCGTGCAGAGACACAGAAGTGATCCCCAGGGTGAATTTCCTATTTCCCATCCAATAATCAAGATTTTCCTTGAAGAGTGCTAATGAGGAGCTTTGTTTGATATAGATAGGTAGTTTATTCTGGAGTATGTGAAGTCTGTGGGACAGGAATCTATCCCTCCTGCATGTTCCGTTTATTATGGTGACAAGGTTTAGGTCCCCAGAGTGTGTAGGTTCATAGGTAGGTACTATGCTATCTGCCCAAGGGCATTTATAAGCCTAGCCAGAATGTGTTGGCTTTTGCCTCCCTTTTAAATTAGTTTCCTGGGCCTCTGTCTAGCAGGGCCACTGAAGTGATCCCAGGGGTAAATTTACAATTTCCCATCCACTCATCAAGATTCCTCTTGAAGAGAGTCTGCAAGGGGCTCTGCCTAACATCAACTGGGATTCTATTCCAGAGTGAGGGAAGTTTCTGGGACAGGAATCTATCCCTCCAGCACTTCCTGTTTATTGCTTTGCTGAGGTTTAATTCACTGGAGTGTGTGGCTCTAAGAGATTTGTTTTTCTTGAGGTGGAGCATGTCCGTTAATTCCAGGTTGGACGTGGTCTTATACGTCAGGCATAGATCACATCTGAGCAGGCAGTAAGCAACCGAGTTGAGCTGGAGTTTCTTTAGTCGAGCTGCATAGGGCATCTCTTTGAGGCCCATGATCCTCTTGGTGAAGTACTTCTGTGGTCTTACCAGCTGTGGCATGTGCCAATTAAGGTACATACCAAATGGGGCATTGTACTCTATTATGGGCCTAATGAGTGATGAGTAGAGGGAGCACAATGACCTCTCTTGATCTAGAGTGAACCCTTTCGTGATTAGGTGGGCTACATAGAAGGAATAACTAACCACTTTGCCAATGTGATTATCAAAGGAGAGGTTACTATCTACCTGGGTCCCCAGGTCCCTAATTACATTTTCCATACCTAGTGGATTACCACCTATGTGGTAATCTGTGGGCACTTTGTTTTTCCAAAGGGGATGACTATGTATTTTTTGCCTTTCAGCTCAGGGCCATGGTTTTGACAACCAGGTATCTGTCTCTAAGACCTTTCAGGAGGATGTCTGTGTCAGCCAAAGAGTCGATTATGGCCCCCAGTTTACAGTCATCTGGGAACTTGGTCAGCCATAGTCCTCCCATGCTTGCCTGTACCTCAAAGATGTATATACTGAACAGGAGGGGTCCCAGGACCAAGACCTGTGGGATGCCACTTGTGACTGGTTTAGAGTCTGACTTGGCACCTGCAACTTTGACCATGTGTGTTCTATCCGTGAGCCAGATGGCCACCCATCTCGTGACATAGGGGTTAATGTTCAAGCTGGTAAGCTTGTCTATGATGCCAGAGTGGGGAATGGTGTCAAAGGCCTTAGTGAGGTTCAGGTAGGCCGTGTGGACTACCTTCCCTTCATCTATGGCCTTGGTAACTGTTTCAAAGAAGTCAACTAGGTTTAGGAGGCAGAATCTGCCTTTAACAAAGCCAAATCGGGTAGGGTCCAGTATCTGGAGGTTCCCAATTTCTCTGTTTATGAGTTCCATGATAATTCGCTCCATAGCTTTGCAGACCAGGCTGGTCAGGCTTATAGGGCGATAGTTCCCAGGTTCTGTTTTGGCACCACCTTGGTGGAGCGGGATGACTGTTACTGTACGCCATTCTTTGGGTACATAGCCTGTGGTAAGGTTGAGTCTGAACAGTGAATGTAGGTGAGGGTTTAGTTCCTTTTGGAGCTCGTGTAAGATGCAGCCTGGGACACCATCCAGTCTCACTGATGCTGTGTTCTTAGCTTTGGAGAGGGCTGTTTTTACCTGCATGTCCATGATGTCTGGGGCTCTGCATTCTTCTGGGATGGACACGGGCCCTTTTGGGGGTGAAGTTTGCACTGAAGTTGTCTACCAGGATGTTGACAATGTCAGTTGGTTGTGCATTTTTTTGCCATTTTGCAGTAGCTGAAAGCATATCTGAGAGTTGCCACCTAAATGCTTGATATAGCTAAAGAAGGCTTTGTGGTTATCTTTAGATTCCTTGGCAATTTTTCTTTAGAAACTGGACTTGGATTATTTTATGAGCAATCATAGTTTCTTGCCAATAATAATGATCAGTGATGCCTTTCCTTTTTGGAATTTTACTCTATCGTGTTAGTTTCCTCCTTCTGTTGTATAGCTTATTTATGGGCAAAGACCACCAGATTGGTTTCTTCTTTTTGGAGGAGTGAGTCTTGGTTAATTGGGATGGCTCGATCCATGCATCCCTGTAAATGCTCATAGAATGCACTTGTAAAGGATTCTGCAGACTGGATAGCATTATCCTGTAGCAAGGGGGCTTTGAAACTTTCCACTTCAGTCTTGAGAAATGTGAAGTTTGCTTTTGAAAAGTTTTTCACAGTGGTTTTGTTGACTGGGGGGGGGGGTCGGGATGTGGATGTCCAGTGTGATTACTTCATGATCTGATATTACCAGCGAGGGGTTTACCTCTGGTGTGGTACACTGATCCCCCATGTTCGTGATGATCAGGTCCAGTATGTCATCACCTCTAGTGGGCATGGTGACCAGCTGTTCCAGGCCGTTTGAGTTTATAAAATCTAGGAAGCATTGGGCAAAGGACTTTGTACTCAAGTAATTCTCCCAGTCAATGTTTGTGTAGTTGAAATCTCCTCATATCATGGTGTTTGGTAGGACCTTTATATTTCCCAGTGTTCTCAGGAATACTGAGTGAGGGTCTTGAGACAAAGTATGTGATCTATAGCAGGCTACGATCTGATAAGCAGCTTTGCCCAATGTTAGTTGCACTTGCATGGTCTCCAAGGCCTCGTGCTGTGCCACTAACCTGGTGGTGTGGGTATCCTTTACGAAAATGGATACCACCCTCCTTTAGTATTTCAGTCTGGGTTTTGGGGCAGACGCTCTAAGGGATTGGGATTTCTTTAAGTGGAGCATGTCCAACAGCTCTGTGTTTGACATGGATTTGTATGTTAGGCAGAGATCACCTCTGAGTAGGCGATATGCGACAGAGTAAAGCTGTAGTGATTTGAGATGGTCTGTATATGGCATGTATTTGAGGCCACTAATTCTCTTTGTGAGGTATTTCTGCACGCTTTCTAGTTGTTGTAGATGTCTTGTGAGGTTCATAGCAAAAGGGGCATTGTACTAATCTAATGAGTGATGAGTAGAGGGGAACAATTACCTCTTTTATTCTGCATGAGACACCTTTTGCAACATAGAAGTATTTCCTGACTACTGTGGTGATGTGATTATCAAAGGAGAGTCTACGGTCTACCTGTGCCCCAAGGTATCTTATCACACTTTCGGTGTTAAGTATACTACCACCTATGTTTTAGTTCATGGGTACAGTGTTTTTACCAAAGGGGATGACAATGCACTTTTTGGCACTGAGCTTGAGGCCATGGCTTTGACACCAGGCATCTGTCTCAGTGAGGCCCTTTTGTAGGATGTCCACATCGTTAGTAGTCTTGATTATGGCTCCTAGTTTGCAGTCATCTGGGAACTTCATTAGCCAGAGACATTCCATGTTAACCTGTACTTCAGGGAAGTAGATACCAAACAGGACAGGACCCAGGACTGAACCCTGTGGTACTCCACTTGTCACTTGTCCAAAGTTGGATTTGGAGTCTGCTACTTTCACAGTGTGGGTTGTGTCAGTCAGCCAGTTGTCAACCGATCTTGTGACGTAGGGATTTATACCTAGTTTAGTAGGTTTATCCATAATTCCAGAGTGGGGGATGGTGTCAAAAGCCATGGCAAGATCTAGATAGGCTGTGTGAACCACCTTACCCTCGTCTACGGCTTTGGTGACTGCTTCAAAGAAGTCTATCAGGTTTAGGATACATGATCTGCCTTTTACAACCCCAAAATGGTTGTGGTCCAGAGTTTGGAGATTACCAATGTCTTTGTTTATAAATTCCATGATGATACATTCCATGGCCTTAAAGACCAGGCTCATCAGGCTAATGGGGAGCTAGTTCCTGGGGTCCGTGGTGGCTCCCCCCTTGTGTAGTGGGATAACTGCTGCTGTGCACCATTCAGCAGGCACAAAGCCTGAGGTGAGGGTATGACTGAACATGGTATGTAGGTGTAGTGCCAGTTCATTTGGTAGTTCATGTAGAACACAGCCTAGGATGTAATCTGGTCCCATGGATGCTGTGTTCCTGGCTTTGGAGAGTGTTTTTTACCTGTGCAGCCATGATGACAGCAACTTTGCATTCTTCCGGTATAGAGATGTGCTCTTTTATGGGTGAGAGGGGGGTAAAGTTAGCACTGATCCTATCTGCCAGGCTGTTGGCAATATCAGTTGGGTCTGTATTTTTACTGCCATTGTGCTGTAAACTCAGAGCAGATCTGAGTGCTGCCACTGAGATTCTTGACATAGCTATATGCTTTGTGGTTGACATTAGAATCAGTGTCGACTATTTTCATAACTAGCTTTGGAGGATTTCATCAGGGATCGCAGCTTCTTCCTGAGGCTGACCAGGGAGCTCCTCCACTCATGGGATTTTACCCTCTTTTGCAACAGTTTCTTCCTTCTGTTGTGCAGTTTGTTTATGGCAGGGCACCACCAGATTGGCTTCCTTTTCTTGGAGGATAGCATCTTAGTTCTGTTTGAGATAGCATGATGCATACACTCATGTAAATGCTTATAAAGTGCAATTGTGAAGGATTCAGTAGTCTTAACAGTATTGTCCATCTGCATGGGTGTCCTGAAGTTCTCAACACTTCTGTCTTAAGAAGCATTAAGTTGGCTTTGGAGACATTTTTAACATGGTTTCCTTAATGGGGGGGGGGACAGAATATGGATATGTAGGGTAATTAGTTTATGGTCAGATGGGACCAATGAGCAGTTGAGTTCAGGTGAGGAACACCAGTCACTCAGGACAAACCAAACCCCATAACCAACACAAATAACCACAGTTAGCTAAATGCTACTCATTGCCAGAAGTCTCAGACTCCAGATGCACACACTCGAGGCACATCTCAGTATGGAAAATATTGATATCTGTGCAGTAACAGAAACCTAGTTCAAGGCTCCAGAGAGCACACCAGCACTACCAGGATACTACTCATTCCATACCTTCCAGCATTAAAACCTGGATCATAGCACATAAGGTGAGGATGTATCCATATTCATCAAGAATACCTACACCTCTCTCTACATGCTCTGTACAGGATATGTACCCATAGAATGTTGCACAGCAACATTCTTCACACTCCACAGGGGTGGGGCCACAAAAACCCTCTTGGAATTCATGCTCCATGAGCCTGACGAGTCTGCTTTTTAAGGCAATGGAGCCACTAATAATGGAAGTCAACAATAGAGAGATTGTGAACCTTCACACAGTTGAGCACACCCAGTTTGGCTTCATCATATGCAGATCACACCTCCTGATCTGGGTGGATTTCTTTGAGACAGTTACCCAGGCTACAGATGATTGAAATGAGCTCAACACAGCCTACATATACCTCAGCCTTAGACACCATTCCCCAGTCAGGTATCCTGGGCATGAATCCATACATTGCAAGATGGATTGCAAACTGGCTCACAGATGGATTCCACAAACAGAGTTGCTGGCTACCTGTCATACTTTACACTGGTAACAACTGGTGGCCCCCAGGGTTCAGTCCTGGGGTCCCTCCTGTTTGGTATAGACTTCTCAAATGTACATGCCAACACAGGAGGGTTGTGGTTGACTAAGTTTGCTGGGAACTGTAAAAAGTGTTTGCCATAATAGATTCCCCAGATGACACAAATATTCTCCAGAAGGGACTCTATGAGACAGATGTGTGGTGTCAGAATAATGGCCTCAAGCTCAATGTGAAGGAATGCATAGTAATCCCCTTTGGTGAAAAAGTACACACAAACCACCACATAGGTGTTACCCCCTTAAAACTGACAATGTAATAAGTGATCTGGGGACACAAGTAGATAGTCATCTTTCCTTTGACAACCATGTTGCCAAAGTGATTGGGAAATCCTATGTGGCCCACCTAATCAACAAAGGGTTTGCATCAGGATCCGAAGACTTAGTGGTGGCCCTCTACTCTTAAGCCATCAGACCCATCATTGAGTACAATGCACCATTTTGGATGTACTCAACTACGCATATCCAGCAGCTGTAGAGACCACAGAGGTACCTCACCAAGAGGATTACTGGCCTCAAGCAGTTGTGTTATGCAACACAACTGGTAAAACTAAATCTGTTCTTTGTTGCGTACTGCCTACTCATAGGCACACTCTGCCTAACATACAGAGCCATGTCCAACACATAACGGCTGATCATGCTCCATCTACAGATAACAAAATTGAGTCACCCTACACACTCTAGGGATATGAACCTCATTGCAACAATGAATAAAACATGCTGTTGGGATAGAGTACCATCCCAGACACTTGCCTTACTGTGGAACAGAGTCCCAATGTACATCAGACAGAGCCCCTTACTGACACTTTTCAATAGGAACCTTGATGAGTGGATGAGAAACAGACAATTCACACCAGGCATCACATCAGCAGCCCCACTAGAAAGGGGCTTAGGGTACTAACTATTAGAATAAGGGCTTGGAAGACTACCCAATGGGGTGGTGAAAGCTGCACAACTTGCCTAGGCTAACATATGCCTTATTGAAGATAGTCTACTACATACCTATGAACCTATGTGACAGGTACATGTCTACAGATAGTAGATATGTACTTCATTGTACCATCATGTTGTACAGCAGGCACATGGACCACATACACTGTAATGCTTACAGATACTGGTGGCTGTTATGTACACTGGGTTAGATGTGCACTTCATGTATTTTGTGCCATTGGGATGTGTGCTGGGTGGGACAGTCCTGGATGGCTCCCTGTCATGGTCACCCTCTTACACACATCTCTGCCCATCCATCATTGGTTTATTATACTAGTGTGCAGCTATCACCACCCATGGAGTTAGTTCCCTAGGCCTCTGTGTAGTAGAGCTGATGAAGTGATCCATGGTGTGACAGTTCAGTTTCACATACACTCATCAAGGCTCCTCTGGAAGAGTGTCAGTGAGGGACTCAGCTTAATATAGGTTGGAAGGGAGCCTGTTCCAAAGAAAGGAAAGTCTGTTGGTTATTAATGTACCCCTCCAACACGTTCTATTTATTGTTGTGATGATTATATCCCTAGAGCATGTAGTACAGTGAGCTTGGGGTTACTTCAGATAGCACATGTACATCCGTTCTGCATTAGACATGGACCTGTCTGCTGGGCAGAGATCACCTAGACAATATGCAACAGAGTACAGACAGAGTTAAATTCAGTCTTGTTGCATGGGGCAACTGTTTGAGGCCAGTAATGCTCTTGCTGACGTATGTCAGTGGTCTTTCCAGCTGCTGAAGGTGCCTAGTCAGATTCATCGCAAGTGTGTTGTGGTACTCTGTGATGGGTCTGATGACTGATGAGTAGAGGGAACCTCCTTTGACCTACATGCAAAGACCTTGGCAGTTTGTTGGAACATATAGCATAATTTTCCAACCACTTTGTGAATGTGTTTCTAGAAGTAGTGATGACTATCCACATGTGTCCATAGATCCCTTATTATTACCTCCATATTTAGGGTGTTGGCACCTATGTGGTATTTGTAGGACTGTAGCTCGAGCCCAAAAGTTTGTGGATACGACATGTGTGTGGGATGCTGGAAAAGGGCATTTCAAGGTCTATGTAGGCCGTGTGTGGCTCATTTCATTTATGCATGTCCTGGGTAACTGCCTTGAAAACTGTCTAGCAGGTTTAGGAACCATGATCTGCCCCTGACCAAACCAAAATGGGTAGGGTTGGGTGTTTGTAGGCTCTCAATAGCTCTGTTTATGAGTTCCATAAAGATGGACTCCATGGCCTTGCACATCAGGCTTATTAGGCTTATAAGACAATAGTACACATGGTTTGTTGTGCACCAACACTCGTGGAGTGTGCCAAACATTGCTGTAACCCATTCAACAGTTTCATATCCTGTACAGATGGTGAGTCTCAACAGACTGTTCAGGTGCAGGGTCTGTGTTTTGGAGTTCACATGACACAGCCAGGGAAACCATGTTATCCCATGCATGCCATGTTTTTAGGTTTGGAAAAAGCTGTTTAACCATTGTATATGTGATTTCTGGGTTTTCACAATCTCCAGGTATGATAATGGGCCCTTTTGTCAGTGAGAAGGGGGTAAATATGTATGAACCTGTCTGACAAGATGTTGGCAATGTCAGTCATGTACATGTATTCATTTACAGTTTGCACCAACTCAGAACATATATGAGTTTACATAGATATTTATGACATAGCAAAAGAAAGCTTCATGGTTCTCTATGGACTCTATGACCATGGCTTGGATAATGTTAGGAGTGCTCATTTTTTCTTGATGAAACTGATCGGAGTATTATTGATCTTCTTTGGTTTTTCACTTTCTTTGAAAAACTTAAGTACTTGGAGTACATAGTTTGATTATGACAGGTGTACAATATATTATATGGGTCTGTTTTCATATCAGTGTGTGCACAAGGCAGGATTGGTAAATAGTGACAAGTGTCTGGAGTAAGAACTGCAACTGCCAGATGTGTGGCCCAGTGCTGTACTCAGACATGGCCTAAGTGTGTGAGCATGCCCAGTATGAGCATATATACTATATGCATGTGAAAATCAAGTTGGTTTTTACTTCAGGGCTCATCTTTGTGTTGTACATTGACAGGAAGCACAGTGTGACTGCAGGGCTTCCATGAGTAATTCTACATACAGTGGGGACAGCTATTATTTGTACATTTCTAACTAGGGAGGGCACACCTGATTGTTACTGTGGGTGTACATAGGCTGAAGGATTCACCTGACACTTGTACACATTTGCTAGGCCTGCACGGCTATGTCAGGTACTCCATTTCAGTCTGTACTGTTGCCTATCGTACTGGCTTGAGGCATACCACTGCACTACAGATCTTCACTTCCAATTACACGCATATTAGTTTGTGACTTCATAGCCTACCCAACCCACATCACACTGCCTGGCCTGCTGTTATCTGTCTGCATAGACCTGGGGGGGAGGTTACTCATATGCCTCTTCAGAGGGCATAATACGGCATTTGTTTGTGTTTGCGTTTGTCTACATTTGTCCTGCTGGCTGTGACTGTTAGGTATGTGACCCCCCCCCCCCAGCTGGTATGTGTGAGTGAGTTAAGTTGTGTCTGTGCCAGTGAAATGTTGTCATGGCTTAGTAGTTCAGTACTGTGACTATAGTGCACAGTATCCTGAGTTTGAGCCCCATCACTGCTTTTTATTTTCCTGCTGGGCAGACAAGACCGCTTAAGGAACAGTAAAGCAGGTTTGAGTGTGTTTAACCGACTTTGCTTGACTTTGCCCAACATTGCCTAACGTTGCCCGACGTTGCACTGGTTAGCACGGTGCGCAGCTACATGCAATTGTATTTAAATATGCTCAGTACTGGTAAAATGTGCATAGCAGTGCTTTATATTGCTTAAAATAGGGCACTCACAGGTAGTGTCAAGTTAGGCATCCCTTTTACTATATGTGCAAATCAGAGAGAGAGGTG
Organism: Protopterus annectens; assembly: GCF_019279795.1. Classification (NCBI taxonomy): domain Eukaryota; kingdom Metazoa; phylum Chordata; order Ceratodontiformes; family Protopteridae; genus Protopterus; species Protopterus annectens. Next base: position 430,094,227 of record NC_056747.1, on the reverse strand, counting down.
TAATTTCCAGGGTTCCTACTGACTCACTGTATGTGCTATGTGTTGCCTCGTTTCCAAGGCCAGGGCATTCTGGGTACACCTCCTTCTGCCTACTGGGGTAGGCTCAGGTTGTTCCTCCTCAAGAGTCACGCTGTGCCTGTGCAGGCCTTGGCAATGGTGGGGGGCTGTTTGGCCCTGTCCCATGCTGTTCCCTCTGCAGCTGTTTTCACAGGATCATAGTGTAGCATGGCACATACCATGACAATTTGGGTACATGTAGTTGGGGAGAACTGTAAGGCTCCACCAGATGTGTCCAAGCACCAGATCTGTGACTTGAGCATCCCAAACACATGCTCAATAATGTTTCTTGTTTGTGCATGTGCCTCATTATGGAGTTCTTGTTCGGGTGTGTGTGCATTTCTGATGGGTGTCATCAGCCACGGCTCCAGTGTATATCCAGCATCCACCACTAGATGACCGTCAGGGATGTCCCCATTTTCAAATCTCTGGTACAGCTGCATCAGATGCCCGATGTGGGAAACGCGATAGCTTCCAGGGCAGCCAGCACAGACATTCATTATTATGCCCTGGGCATCACACGTGACCTGGCAGTTGATGGAGGGGAAGTCCTTGCAGTTGATGTAGACCCTACCCCACTCACTGGGTGGTGCTTTGATGTGTATGTGTGTGCAGTCTATTGCACCCACTACCTCAGGGTATTCTGCTATTTGGTGGAAAAGACGCATATTGCTGGCCAATGCCTCATGGGAATTGGGGAAATATACGTGCTCACCGACATGTGCTGACATGGCATCCAGGAACTGGTGCAGTACCCTGGATGCCGATGCCTGTGAAATCCCCATCATATCACCAGTTGGTCTCTAGAAGGTACCTGTAGCTAGTATTCTTAGGCCAACACATACCTTGGTATCCACTTGGATGGGTTCCCCTCTGTTGGTTCTGTGTGTGAGGCGTGGCTGGCACAGATCAACAATTTGCTGTAGGAAGTCTCTGTCCACCCTATAGCACTCCACTATCTCCAGCTCATGTAGCCCCTGGTAGGCTACCCTGGGTCTGTACACTCTTCTCAGTCTCCTCACTGTGGGTTGCTCAGTAGAATTCACAACATCACCACCCTCAGCACCTTGCATATGTTAGTTTATGACAGCAAGAGCAGTCCCTAACATTTTGCCTGACTTTAAAGTTTTTAAGCTTTCCCTCTTTGTATACTGCAGTGCTGAAGAGTTCTTGGGGAAAAAACAGGGAAGAATGCTATTTGCAGTGTTTAAAGTTCTGGGCTGGGCTAGTCTGCTGCCTGTGTAATTGGCTGATTCTGATATATTTCACCTGGCAGCTCTGCTAGTTCTCCTTGATTAACTTCCTACTACTTCTTTTCCTTCCTTTTCCCTTTCTGTTTCCACCTGGGGCAGCGCCGTGCAAACAAGTGCGCACACGCTGCGTGCCAGTTTGCAAGAAATTTCAGATATTTTCACAGAGTACACCTTTGGTTTCTGGTTTTCAAAAAGGACAACTGTAGACACGCCTTTTGCAATCCTGAGCAGCTCAGGGCAAACACAGGAACTGTGCTCCAATAAGCATACAGCCTTTCTGACATAGCCCCTCATGATGTCACCTATCTTCTACTCTACTACTCACCTACTCCTACACTTATACTCTTGGGACATGGCTCACATGCTGGGGAAAATTGGGATTCACTATCCTTATCCTCATTTGCATAGGATTGCCTACTAATGCTTGGTTACATCTCTCACACTGAGCTCCCCCCCTTAGCAACCAGTACTCAGTGGCCATGTTGTCTTCAGCCTGACATTCACCTGCATGGCATGATAAGCTTTTTAGTGAAAATGCCTATTTTTGGCTATTTTGAAATTATTTTGTTTTTTTAAGTGCCGCACGTTTGCGCGGCGCTGCGCTATGCTTAAACATCGGAAATGTGTCTGGGAAAAAAATTAGATTTTAATAATTTTAAACATTTAAAAATGCCAATGGCCTTATAGTTGGCCATTGCATGCTTCCACAACTGTTTGCATCCTTTATTTGGAGCTGTCATAGTTTCGTTTAGCAATTTGCAGAACGGTACTCCGTTACCAACGGAGTACATTTTTGCAAATAACACTACTTTTCCACGGACAGGTTAGTGTTTCCTGGATTGCAAATTTAACTTATTTGCATAACTTTCAGCAGCAAATGAGGTAATTTGCATACCATGATGGTGTCCATGCAAGAGTAGCTTTAGAAGCTCTCATGCACGCCCCTGCCGGCTGTTGCTGTATCGCTCGGCAGACACATTGGCTGTCTGACGTCTTACTCTACAACTCCGTGCAAGCTTTTGTAAATCCGGCGCATGGAGTAAGGGCAAATTTGCCAATCCTTCAATTTGTGCAGTCCCACACACCTGATCATCAGCTAACTAGTCGACCTTATATGGTCAGCTAGGCAGCTGTCAACCTAACACACTATTGAACTTTCCAGTATCTCCAAGATATATATATATATATTTGGTTGCAGGTCAAAACAGCAAACACTTACATGAGTGAACTCTTTTCGAGGCTGTGAATAACAGGAGTTTTTGCCAGCAGCCTTTTGTGTGGGATCATGGTTCACATGTAATTTGCCTTACTCCACTGTTGTGCAATCACAGAGTGGGTCTACATAATTTTCAGGTGGGGCAGGTGGACCCACTCCCCGCAAAAAAAAAAAAAATCAATTTCTGTTTTCAGTCGATTCATATTAGATCTAAAATAATTATTTCTTCTTTTACTCTCATCAGTGTTCAATGTTTAATTAGACACTTAAGACAGCTAGACAAATACTGCATGTTGGTAGCCTGATCTCCATTTCTACAGGTGAAGCAAACAAGGACCAAATGAAGCTGCGAGTGCCATCTGTTTTGACCAGGGTAAGGTTTTGAGGAGAGTCCAACAGATATATGGTAAGCCTGGTATCAAGTTATAACTCATTGTAAGTGGCATTTGTATGTTGCTGATAATGGAGATGGGAGGCGGGGTTGTGTTTTTTAAAGTTATGGTTCGTGGGTGCAAATAATTATTAATTCTGGCCAAGCTTAAGGTGCAGTTCAGCAGTTGTGAAGCAATGGTTGTTTAATGCTAAAAACCCAGACTATGTTTTAGTTATGTGTGTGGGATTAAGAGTAAACTTCCCTGGATTAGTATTTAAACAGTGTCTGCAACGGCATAAAACAAGTTGCTGCAGGAAGTGTGCAACAGATAGTAATTTTGAACATTGACTGTATTTCATTTTGTATTCATGATCTGAGGGCTTGGGAAGACATTCATACAATTTAAATGATGCAACATATAAGAAAAACATAAAAGGTATCTATTGTTAAATTAACTAGCATTTCATAGTGGTTGGGGTGCTTGTTGTACTCTTTTCTGCTGGTGGTGGGGATAACTGCAGTATCATGAGGGCAGCAACTAACTCCATTAATATTTTATCCTTTAGTACAATGGTTTATGTTTGCTAGTAGATCAGAATCCATGCTCTCTACTTGGCCAGCTTTATTCCCTTTCTGGTGGTTGTCAGCTGAAGTTATGTGAGGTAAAGACCAAAATTCCACCGTAACAGCTACAAACAAATGCAATCTGATGGTCACACTGCTCAATGCTAGAAGTCTAAATTCTCAAGATGCACTCACTCGAAGCTCTTCTCAAAATGGAGAATGTTGACATCTGCACTGTAACTTAGACCTGGTTTAAAGAGGCAGAAAGCATCCTTGTGGTCCCAGGCTACAACTCATTCCATACCTTTCAGCCCCAGAATACGGCCAGAAGCTCCAAATGGGATGGTGCCTCCATATTCTTAAAGGATACACACACGTCTAGACTGGTAGCCCTGCACAAGGCAACTGAGATACTTCAGGTATAATTAACACTGAGTAAGACAGTGATACAAGTTATAGACTGCTACAGAACCCCAAACATGTCCCTAGACTCTCACTCCAAGTTCCTAAACACCCTGGAATCTATCAAGGTCCAACCCAATACTCCCATACTGGGTGACTTCAACTACCCTTCCATCAGCTGGGAAAACTATTCAAGTACCAATGTACAGGCCCAACGGTTTCTGGAATTTATCAGTTCCAATGCCCTGGACCAGCTCATTCGGACCTCCACTAGAGGAAGCAACATCCCTCGACCTGGTTATCACCAACATGGAAGATTGTTACTCCACACCTATAGTCAAGTCCTCCCTGGTTAAATCAGACCACAAACTGATCACCATGGAAATCTCCATCTCACATATACCCCCTGCTAAGGTGATCACCCTGAAAAACTTTTCTAAAGCCAACTTTGGGCTCCTACAAACAGAGGTGGCTAACTTCTCGGCACCCATGCCAATGGAAAATAGCTGCATGGCTGCCTAATCCTACACCAATGTACTGTACGAGCATGTACACAAATGTATGGATCTTGCCATACCAAATAGAACTAAGATGCACTCCTCCAAAAAGAGGAAGCCAATCTGGTGGCCCACATCCATCAATAAACTCTACAACAGAAGGAAGAAACTGTTGAGATAAAATGAAGCCACAAGACTGGAAAACCTCTCTATCAGTGTCAACAAAAAGATGAAATCCCTTATCAAATCCTCTAAAGCCAGCTATGAAGGAAGAATTGTGCCTGACACCAAAAACAATCACAAAGCCTTCTATAGCTATATCAAAAACCTCAAAGGCAATACCCAGATTTGCTCTGAGCTATTGCACAATGGCACCTCCTATATTGAGCCAACAGAATCAGTGCCAACTATACCCCCCCCCCCCAAGGGCCCTATCACAATACCAGAAGAAAGCCTGGTACCCACCATTTCTGTGGCACAGCTAAAAGCTGCATTGTCCAAAGCCAAGAATACACAGCATCCATAGGACCTGATAATATCCCTGGCTGTGTCCTACATAAGCTACAAAACAAACTGGTACCACATCTGTATGCCCTGCTCAATCACAGCCTTACCTCAGGCTATGTCCTTAAAGAATGACACACTGCTACAGTCATCCCACTCCATAAAGGGGGTCAACTACAGACCCTGGGAACTATCACCCCATTAGAATGATGAGTCTGGTATGCAAAGCTATGGAGTGCATCATCATGGACCTGCTTAACAAAGATATAGGCAATCTCCAAACTCTTGACCCAACACAGTTTGGCATGGCCAAGGGGAGATCCTGCCTGCTGAACCTGGTTTACTTCTTCAAGACAGTCACCAAGGCTGTGTATGAGAGTAAAGCAATGCATACAGCCTACTTCGACCTGGCCATGACCTTTGATACTATTCCCCACTCAGGTATCATTGATAAATTCACCAAAGTGTGCATCAATCCTTACATCACTAGGTGGGTTGCAAATTGGCTCACAGACAGGACACACAGAGTGAAAGTTACAGATTCCAAGTCAGACTGTCAACCAGTCGCTTGGTCCTGGGCACTCTCCTGTTTGGCATCTACTTCTCAGAAGTCCAGGCCAACACAGAAGGACTTTGGCTGACCAAGTTCGCTGATGACTGCAAGCTAGGAGTCATTATCAACTCCCAAGAGATGCAGACATCCTACAAAAGGGCCTCTCTGAGACCAGTGATTGGTGTTGGAACCATGGCCTGAAGCTTAACACCAAAAAATGCATCATCCCCTTTGGAAAAAGTTCCCATGAATTACCACATTGATGGGAACCCACTAAATATAAGAGATCTGGGCACCCAGGTTGACAGCCACCTTACCTTTGACCACCACATTGCCACTGCAGACAAAGTCCTTCTATGTGGCACATCTTATAACCAAAGGTTTTGCATCCAGGAAGAGAGAGGTCATCATCCCTCTCTACTCACTCTTCATTAGACAAGTCATTGAATATAACACCCCATTTGGCATGTACCTGACCAGACACCTACAACAGCTGGAGAGGCCACAAAAACTATCAGGCATTTCAGTGAGAGAGAATTGTTTAAGATCATTGGCTGACTGAGGTCACCTGGTCTACAGCTTAGACTAAGCACCTCATTGGTTCTTTTGAGCTTTTTTTTCTTAAAAGTTGTCTCAGGTTTCAACTTTCTGTTACCTAAGAAGTTAAGTTGCGAGTGTTTGTGCCATTTCACACTGAGCTAAATTGAAGGAAGGACACTGAGCAAACTTGGATCTATAATATAGAACATTAAGTATCCTGTTTTTTTGCTTATTTTGTTTGAGTTATTTATAGCACTTTGTGTACTGTATATTTTTCTAGCTAGTTTCACTGTGTGAGGTATTAACTGGAAATTGTCCACTTTTATTAAGCATCTGTTGGGTTGTTTCTAATAACTTGTTTGCAAATGCTTTCTCTAGAGGCTGCTTTAGCTGTTTGAAACTTTCATTTAAAGACTCACTGCTGCTTTTCTGCTGTGAGAAACATTTCTGCAGTTTGTTTCCCACCCTCCCTCCATATTGGTATGTTGTTCTTATAGTTGGTGGCTTTGCAGTTGCCTGCCCCTACTGTAAAATTGATCTGGGATCCTCCTCCCAGTCTAGTGTCATTACTTTATTCTACCTAATACAGGGAGAACATTTGAGAAGGCCAATCAGCTTTGTTTCTGCTACTCCTTTCTCTCTTTACACTACAAAAAAAAAATTTCTAAGAGTGTTTCCTGCCTTTCCAGTGGGTAGTCTAGTCTGGATATAGATTTGCTGTGTGCAGGACTATTTGTAGGCTTCTAAGCCATCAAGCCTTTCTGTGTTGGAGGGAAGCCTTATAGCTTAATTTTGTTTCTTAAAACTAGCCAGTCTTTTTGTTTCAGCACTCAAGTCTATTTCTTTGAGCTCAGCACTTGTTCAGAACTTATTGTAAGCACTAAAGATATAAATTACTACAGCACTCAACTTTCCTCACTGTCTAGAGGAACGTAGTTTCTAGTACTTAACAAATAAGCACCTATCCAGTCATGTCAAAGCGTCAGCTTGCGGTGTTTTCTCCTGTCTACCTGATGAATCTGGGCATCTTGGGGCAATGCAGTAATTGCCTCATGTACACAGACAACCCTCTCCTCCTACCACCCAACACTACAACCTGTGAGAGATGCAATTATATAGCCAAAATGGAAGCAAAGCTCTCTTCACCTAAAACTGGACTAGACAGTCAAGAGGAGAAGATAAACACTTGCAACGCACCACACTCAGCACATAGTCCCTCAAAACCTACACCACCAAAATACACACATAGAAACACAAAACACACATCTACATTCTTGGAGGCTCTCAGTAAAAACCTGCAAAGCAGAAACACAAGCAACCTCCACCCCCAAACACAACCCAAATGACACATAGCCCCCAAACTCAGTGTGCCACTCAACCACAGCCCATAAGGCATAACAACGTACCCAACACTCTAGTCATAGGTGACTCTATAGTCAAGCACACTGATGTTCCACTCACCAGGCTAAACAAGGAGAAAGTTACTGTCAGCTGCCTGTCGGGTGCCAGGATCCACCACATAACGCATGCACTCAGATCACTCCACAACAAGTACAAATATGACTGTCATTGTCCATGTTGGTGTGAATGACCTGAGACGTACCTCCTTGGACTACATGAAAAGGGATTGGAGGAGCTGTCCGATTTTGTAGCCCAGGTAGGTATGACCCTAGCCCTGAGTAGCATCCTGCCATCACCCAGAATGATACCACACAGTACAAGGACAGAATGATTGACTTCAACAATTAGCTAAGCTTCTGGTGTCATTCTAAGGGGATCCAGTATCTGTCTGCCTTGGGTGACATGATCGACAAACCATGATGCTTTGCCAGAAATGGCCTGCACCTGTCGCCCCTGGGATTCTGGATACTGGCTAAGGCTCTAGCGACCCCTATAGTGGCTTTTTTAGGCAAGGTTCAAATGACAAATTCACCACCCTAACGGGTACAGGCAAGAAGAATCTGAGGGTATTGCTACTCAATGCTAGAAGTCTAAACCTCAAAATTCACTCACTCGAGGCACTCATTAAAATGGAAAACATAGACATCTATGCAGTGACAGAGACCTGGTTCAAGGCTAGAGAGAGTACCCCTGCATTACCAGGCTATAATCCACACCACACCTTTCGGCCACCTAACCTGGACCAGAACACTAAAGGCGGAGGCGTGTCCATATTCATTAAGGATATCCACACCTCCAGGCTAGTTGCTCAGCATAATGCATCCGAGATTATCCAAGCCAACTAACTCTGGGCAAGACCGCAATCCAAATTGTAGCTTGCTGCAGATCCCCCACCATGCCCCAAGATTCCCACTCCTCATTTCTTGATACACTGGAAAATATTAGGGTACAACCTAACACCCTAATAATGGGTGATTTCAACTACCCTACCATTAACTGGGAAAACTACTCATGTACCATCTCTTGTGCTCAATGTTTTCTAGAATTCATAAATTCCAATGCCATCGATCAACTTATCCACACCCCCACCAGGGGCAGCAATATCCTAGACCTGGTTATTACCAACATGGGCAACCGGTGCTCCACACCAGAGGTCAATTCCTCGTTGGTCAGATCCGACCACAAGCTAATAACCCTAGACATCCACATCCCTCCCCCACACCCCATTAGGGAAACAACAATAAAAAATGTATCC